>NC_031476.1:493457-765957 GCF_000006565.2 Toxoplasma gondii ME49 | reverse complement strand
CTTCCATGTATCACCTGGAAAGTTCTTGACAATGACTTCCTGCAACGAAGTCAACGAGACATGCGCAAGACCGCTGCAGACACGACCGTCGTAGATGCAGGATCAGGGAGATAGGCGCCTATCGACAATTAACTGCATTTATCCATGTACTCGACGCCAGGTATGCATGTACAACGAGGCGGTCAAGAATCCACCGAGCTTCTTTCTTGAGCAAAAGGGGGGAGCTGCACACCTGCCATACGCCAACGGCGGCGTTGAGAATGAGAATAATGAGAATGACGAGAGGTTCGATGAAAGCAGTGACGCCTTCGTCAGCGCCTCCTTCGAAGAGAGCGAGGATGAAACTGACAACGGCTGCCGAGAGAAGAATCCTGCGAAAACACCAGACGTTTGGATCAATCAATTCCGAGTCGCGCAGCCAGACGCATGCAATCACTCGCGCTGTCTTCAGCACAGTCCAGTCGCGTTTGGTGGTGAGCAGCAGGCGTGGAGAACATGTCTGTCTATCTGTCTGTCAAAACCGGAGTTCTACTCAGTGCTCGAGGAGCGAGGATGTCGCTGTTTACTCGACTGGAACGCTAAGAAGAGAAGAGAAGAAAGAAGACGCAAGAACCGCAAAGAAGGATACACGTCGGGAAGTCTCGAAACAGCGGCATTCACACGGCGCAGAGAATTCGCCTTGCCAGAGACGACCTCAACGTTTTCGAAGGCCGAATCTGTTCCAGCTCCCTCAGGTGTACGTACACCCGGCACCGGCGCCGTGTCTGGTTTTCGCAAGCGCCTGCGTGATCTCTGGACTTCCGGCCACCGCCTCACTGGCTTCTTGCCTGCGCGGCGAGCTTTTCTTTCTGCCAAGCAGAAATCATCTTTCTTCGCGTTTCCTCGCGTTCCTACCTGACGAGGAGATCCTGGAACTGTTCCAAAATCAGCTGAAGAAGAGACTTGCCAGGCTCTTGCTCCAGCTCGTTCTTTCCAAAGAGTTCCAGCCGCTCGCAGGCGTCCGCTTCAGAGAGACCGCGCTTTGCGTCCGCCTTCAACTGGCGAACAACCTAAGAAAAGGGGAAACTGGAGACTCTGAATGAGTGAACACGAGAAGAAAGAAAAAACAGTGAAGGCGGGTGTTTATACACCCCGGAAAAAGAGAAGGGAGAAAGAGGAACGAAAGAGGGGGAACTCAAGGCACCGAGGAAGACTGAAAGCCGAGACACTGAACTTCTGAAGAAGGAGGGAGGACAGGAAAGAAAAGCAGAGAAACAGAGAACGAGAGAGGAACAGGGAAAAGGGAGAAACGGTGGAAGGCGCAGACACGGAGAGAAGAAAAACGAGGGAACATGGAACGCGCGATACACAGTTTCTCACAGCACAGTCGTGCGGGAGATACATGCGAGAACGAGAGAGACAGCGTAAGAAGAGGAGAGAGAGAGAACGAAACTCGAGAGAAACAGGAAAGAGAGAAGAGCCTAAGACTGCCGGAAGAAGAGTGACGAAAAATAACGGTGGTGCACAGCTGGACGTCTTTGATCCCGGTCCTCGACTTAAAAAACGAGACTTGAGGCTTCGTTCTAAAAAAAGAGATGAGAGAGCGAGAGAGGCACACACACATCCAGGGAGAGAGACAGCTGAAGAGCACCTGAGTCGCTCTTTTTCTCCTTCTTCCGCGGCGGGATCGCGATAGCGTGGACGACGAAACAAAGACCGCATGCATCAGAACGGTCGCATAGCTCGCCGGGAACAGAAACGCGACAACGGCCCAGCTACAGCTTGCTGGAGTCTTTTCCGGTGGACCGAAAGGTCACGACATGGAGAGCAACGGGAGAAGGAAACCGGGAAAAAAGCGGAGCGGACGAGACGCACACAGCTCCTCCTGTTGAGTGCATTCCTCTCCTTCTTCAACTCACCTCCTCAGCGTCCAGGACATGCGCCTTGGTGTGGATGTTGACATCCTGGAGAGAAGACAGGAGATCTGGGGAGGAAGAGACAGTGCCGCTTTCGCTGTTCGGCGAGGCACGATGTTTCGAGAGAGCCCCCACGGCTTTCTCGTTTGACAGGTCCATCGCTGCGTCTCCGAAGATAAGCCGAACGGTTGCAGGCGCTGAAGAGGCAGAGAAGAAAAAGAGCAACGGTCGTGAGGTCGGGCAACAGACAGGAGAGGCGCGAGAGCAGCGCAAGAGCGGACTCGCGAAGGCGGCGGCTTCAACCGGTCGAGGGATGGCTTTTTAGGACTCGGAGAGGGAGGAGAGGGAAGAGAGGGGAGACACGAGGAGGAGTACTAGCAGAGGAAAAGAGCGGGCAGGAGAAAGGAGGAGAAAAAGAGCGAAGAAGAAAGAGAAGCACACAGAGACAGAAAACATGGAGAGAAGGAACTGGTCGTGGAGAGAGGATGCCAGAGAAACAGAGAGAAGGAAGGAGAGAAGGAAGGAGAGAAGGAAGGAGAGAAGGAAGGAGAGAGGGGGAGAGCAGATGACGGAGAAGCAGACACACACACACACACAGCAGCAGCCAGAGAAGAGGCGCAAGACAGCGAGAGCGAAGGAGGGCACGGAGAAGGCAGGACATCGACGAGGAGGAAGAGGCCAGAGACAGCAAGTAAGGAGGAGCCAGGCCGAGGAAGAGAAGACAGGCAAGCGCAGAATCAGAGAAGCAACGTGAAGGGAAGGAGAGGGGAACGAGGAGAAACGGAAAGTAGACATGCATGGAAACCAGGCCGAGCCCAGTTGAGAGCAGGAAGCAGGGAACGAGAGATTGCGAAGTCACTCGAAAGTGGAGGAGATCCTTGAGCACCGAGGGGAGACCCTCTGCGCGCGCATTCTCTCGTTTTTTGCGGTTCGTTCACAGTCGCTGCGGAGAGGCGGAGAGAGCGGGGACGTGAGGCTCACCTGCTCAGAGAAGAGGAAGAGTTCGCTGCCTCGACGGCCGAAGACGCGCGAGGAGAAAAAAGAGGAAATCGTCGGAAAACGCGCAAGAACGGATGAACGGACGAAAAAGAAGGAAGTGGAGCGTTTTTCTGCGGCCGCACGAGAGAGAAGCAGGAGAGAGGGGGGTCGCGCATGAGCGAGAGAGAACCGCCGAGGAGGTGGAGAGGAGCTGCGAGGATGGCAAGGTACGGAGGAGAACTGCGGAGAAGAACGAAAGAAAAAGAGGAGAAAGTGAAAAATGCAGAAATCCACGAGAACGCCACAGGGGAAGAGAGAGAGAGGAACGCGGAGAGACAGGGAGATGCACAGCGAGCTGCGAGAAGCGCGGAAGCGCCGCTCGCGCAAGCAACAACGAGGAGACAGACAGTCGGAGACTCCGCGAGAGAGAAAGAGACCTCTCCTCTGGAAAGTTGGCGCGGGACTAGGCCGAGAGAGTATTCCAGAAAAAAGGAGACACTCTTTGCTGCTTTCTCTCTACAAATAACCAGACAATGTGAAGCCTCAGGCCCCGGGAGGAAGATCCTCCTGTTCTTCCAAGCTCTTTCGCGCCCTCGAGCTGGCCGAGAGAAGAGACTACATGCACACACCTGCTGGCTTTCCAACGTCGGGTTGCTTTCTCGCCTCTCGTCTCTCGCATGATTCCTCCTTGAGCGGGTCTCTTTATACTCGTGAGCACTCACACTCGGCCGCGTTGTCTCTCTCTCTCTCAGTGTCGCTTCCTGCTCTCCCGGCCTCTCTATCTCTTGTTCTCTTCTCTCTGGCATCCTGTTCCTATCGCCGAGTCGCCATCTCTTCCTCTCGCTCTCCTCGTCTCTTCTGCTGCTCTCTTCTCCCCTCGCGTCCTTCCCCGGGGGGGTAGAGGCGGCCGCGAGTTTTTCGATTGCCCGCGCCCTTGCGAATTGTAGAGCTTTTGACTCTTGAAAGCGCTGAGGAAGACAGGAAGCAGGAACGGAGCGACATCTCACCTGACACAAGCCTCGCGCAGTCACGGAAACTACAACGGAAAAATCGCACAGACACAACATCCGCTGCCACAGATTCGATGAAATCAGAAAGATAAATACAAACACATGCATATATATATATGTATATGCATTTGCGGATCTGTTTCCGCATATACTTCTGGATCTCTCTAGCTTTATGTCTACAGGGACAGTTTCGGAAAACGAAGAAACGGGAAACATCAAAGGACTCTCTCCGCTGGTCTTAGTTCGTAGAATCAAATAAACATGAGCAAATATATATATGTATATATATATATATGTATATATATATATGTATATGTATGTACGTCTATTTATCCATCTTATAGATGTTACGTGTCTCTGGGTGGCTCTGTGAATGCAAGTGGATTTTTTTTGTGAGTGCACAGTGAGAAAGTTACAGGAAACGAAGCCGCGAAAAAAACCTCACAGAAACTGCTTCTGTGGCTCCACGGTTCGCTTTCTCTCTGAGGAGCGCTCTGTGTTTGTGTATCTAACAGTGGAGCATGCCACAGGGCTCTCCAAATGCAAACGGTGCTGACTTCAGTTCCAGGTTCCTTTCTTGCGGGGAACCTGGAGGACTGTCTTTCGGTTGCTTTTTCCTCGGAGCACGCGAATGCCGACGAGGTGAAATTTAAATTCAGTTGCTTGCTCAGAACACAAAAACGGACTCTTCAAAGGATGAGGTTCCTTTTCTTATCTGGTTTCTTCGCCGTCTTCTGCAGTCCCGAAGTGCCGCTCTTCAGGCCTGCCGTGGCTATTGGGCTGCAACTCTGATGTACCAACACAGGCAGCTGGTTCTCTCCCCGGTAGGCAGAGAAAGTCACCTGCTCGCAGAGAGAGAAGAATCCTGAAGGATGTAGCTTTGCAGACGCGCAGCCGTTCGTCGTTGAGAGACATCAACGAGTCCCGCACCGTATCTTCGTCATCTCAGGAGTTTACGAGTTCCAGGAGAGAACGAGGAAACATGTGAAAAACGAACAAGGAGAAAGCGAGAGGAAGCACCTGTGCAGACCTATCTGTCTTCTCTGTCAATATCAGCCCTTTCGTCGACATAAATATATAAACATATATGTAAATATATACATGTGTATATATATATATATATGTATGTATATGTGTGCATGTCTATATGCGTGCATGCATCTAAAAAATGTGCTTACATAATTATATATGTATATATATATATATATGTATGTGTGTGTGTGTGACATCCGTTGAAGCCCTGAAGACCTCGAATTGGATGGAGACACTGGTGGACTTGGACTCCTGACTGGGACTCCGTAGAATCGATTTATGGTGACCGCCGGAAACAGCTCCTCGAACTCTTGCTCTCCCTCTCATGGGAGAAGCTCGGAAGAGCGATTTGAGAAGAGAGGACTGGTGGCCGCCTTCCTCAGCGAAGCGATTCTCGGAAGCCGCGAAAGGTCATCCTGAAATCTTCTTTCGCCACGATAAGCGCCTGTTTCCCTCAGTCGGTGAACGCAGCAGAGAAGTCGCGTTCTTCAGTGTGCAGTAGTCCAACAGCGGACCAAAGTCGTCTTTGCGACCTCGTACGCCTTAACGGTCCGAACTTCTGAGCAGAGTGGTTTAAGTGAATGTGTGTCGATGTGGAAAGCGTCGCGTCGATTTCTGAGTTTGTGCTCGGAGGTCCCTGTATTTCACTTGCGTTTCTCTGAGTGCGTATCTTTGAATTCCTACATGTTCACACGTGGACACCCGCGAATAATTCTTTATCTACATACAAATATATATATATACATACATATATCGATAGATATAAACAGATGTAGCTAGCTACGTATAGATAGATTGATAGATATAGATACATATAGTTACAGATGGATAGACATAGATATGTGCGTTTCTGTAGATGGACGCGTAGAACTCGCGCAAGCTGCGGAGAAGCGTTTGGGTCACAAGCAAGAGACCCAGCAACACCGAAAGGCGTTCTTCTTTTCGGCTCTGCACAGGCACTCCACGCGAGAGGGATTTTGCTGTTTCTACAGACGCAAAGGTCTTCGACCAATGTCGAGTTTCGCTCGACCGTTGCTGCTTCGGAGATCTCTGCGTAAACAATTGCGCGCACCCCCGCGAAAGCTGTCGACGTTCACAGAGAAAGACGCAGAGAAAGGCAGAGAGAAAGACCGAGCCGCCGAGAGAGAGACGCAGGGAGAGAGAAGAAACAGAGCGAGAAAGAAAGATAGGTGAAGGGAGATGAATTGAGAGAGAGGGAGAGAGCGAGAAGCAGAAGGAGACAGAAAGAGAAAGCGAGAGAGACAGAGTAGGACGAGGCGCAGAGCGGTCCGTCCAGGAGAGAGACGGCGAGGGCGGAGGAGGTCGAAGAGACATGCAGAAAAACGAAGACGCGTTCATTCGGCGAGATGTTGAAAGAAACCTATTTTTTTGAGTTTACGAATATGTTTTGAGATCCGGCCATCTCAGCTTCGTTGCGCCACCGCAAACGCGCTATACACCGTCTCCCGCTGGACCTGGCCCGCGCGCGTTGCTGACGCCGTCTCTGATCCTTCTGGAGTGAAGCGCTTCGCATCACTTTCCCCCCGTTTTTGACAAGCGGTTTGTGTCAAAACTTTGGTTTTTCTCCCACAGACGTTGCACCTTCGTCTGCCCTCGCTCTCTTCGGTCTTCCTCCCTTCGTCGTCGCTCCACAGCGCCGTCTGCTGCCTCCTCCTTTTTCTTCTTTTCCTGTTTCGTTTTCTTTACCATGGCGGCTTGCCTTCGAGCGGCCCGTTTGTCTCTCAGACAAATGGAAGGCTTGATCGAGCCGAGCGTTCGTGGACGCTCTTCTCCTCTCTCCATGGTGCGCCTCCTCCCTTCCTCGTCCGTTTCGTCTTCTTCTCCGTCTCCTCCGTCTGCTCTGTCCTCTCCTTCTGCTCCTTCTTCTCCTTTTGTCTCTGCTTTTCAAGGACTTGTTTCTGGGAAGCGCGCTTTTTCGACGGCAGACAGTCCGAACGGACTCTGCCTCGTCACGAGAATCGCTCCCGACTTCACAGCCGATGCCGTCATGCCGAACGGTGAGAAACTCATCGAAAAGCAGAACAACTGAGAGGACCTGTCTCGCTCGCGCGCCGCTCCCCCTGTTCGTTGCTCTTCTGCAGCGGCACACATCAGTGCAGTTGCATGCAGATGCAAATGACGTACGCCCTGATGCATATGTGAAGTGCCAGATGGAAATGCTGCAGACGTCGTCCGTCTTCGTTCACCTACTACCTTTTTAATCTACGCGGAAGTCTCTGCGGTGCAGGTGTGCTCTCCTTGTGCTAGTTTACCAACACACAGATAGACGCGTTTATTTACAGACATGTCACCTATTAATTCTACCTATCTACATCTACGTATATATGTATATACATATATATATATATATATATATGTATATGTATATATATATGTATATATATATATATATATGGATATATATACATATGTATGTATGTGTTTATGTATGATGTTTGTGTATGGGCGGGTATGGGGAGGCGTTCGGTTGCTTTGTTTGTGCGGATGTGTGCCTGGAGATGTGAGTTTTTCTGCGTCGGGGGGTTTTGCAGGTGAGATTCAGAAGGTAACTCTGTCGGAGGTCTACAGGAGCGGCAGCGGCGTCGTTCTGCTGTTTTATCCCCTGGACTTCACTTTTGTGTGTCCGTCGGAAATTTTGGCTTTCAATGCCGCTGTCGACGAATTCGAAGCACTTGGATTCAAAGTAAGCGGACTCAGGTCTCGCAGCGCGACTTGGAACTCGCCGTCGTCTCGCGCTTTTCTGGCTGCCCTGCGCAGTTTTTCTCCGCGAACACAGAGACGTCGCGAGACGTCCATGTGGAGATACATCAAGGGGAAGAAGACACAGGGAGAGAGAGCTGTCTACCGATATCTATATCTATATAATAATATATTGAGAGAGAGAGATGACTGGATACTGAGATAAACAGTTGAGCAAATGCGTGTGACTCTGCTTTCCCTTGTTCTACTTGAGAGGTCAGGAGGGTCTGAGAGAGAGCGGTGGCGTTTCTCTCTTTTTTTCCGATGTTGGAATGCGTTTTTGCTCTTCTTTGCGTGATCTTTTCGTCCGACGAAAGCGGACATGTTCCTTGTGTTTCGCAACAACCGGATACGCGCCCTGCTTCTCTTTTTCATGTCTTCGTCTCACACGGGGGTGTCTGCGTCTCCACTCCCTGGGGTGGGTCTCCACTGCGCGGAGAGGCATCTCGGTCCCGCGCCTTTCTCTCTCTCTCCCTTTCCACTTTCTCTTCTTCCTGTCTGTTTTTTCTGTTGTTTTTCCGTCTTCACTCTTGATCCTCCCTCCTCTTCTCTTTTCCTCTTCCCCGTGTCACCTTCTGTTTCTTCTCTGTGTCGCAATCTCGCGTTCGCGCTCGCTTCTCAGGGTCTTTTGCGTCTTCTGCGTGAGCTTCTTCTCTTCTCCAGGTCTGGGGCGTTTCGGTGGACAGCGCGTACACACACCAGGCGTGGACTCGCACGGCGCCTGCGGAGGGTGGGATAGGCCAGCTGCGCTTCCCGCTGGTCTCGGATCTGGACAAAACGATTTCGCGAAAGTTCCACAGTTTACTGAACAACTCAGTCGCCCTGCGGACTCTCGCCATCGTTGACAAGACCGGCACCGTGCGGCACTTGACTGTGAACGACTTGCCGCTCGGCCGCAGTGTGGAGGAGGCTCTGCGCGTCTGCGAGATGATTCGAGAAGTCGAGAAGAACGGCGGCAAACAAGTTTGCCCGGCCAACTGGCGCAGGGGAGAGAAGATGATGCATGCGTCCTTCGAAGGCGTCAAGAACTACCTTGGACAACTGAAAAACTAAGTGGAGGCGACAGAGAAGTGGAGCGGGAGAAGCCGAGTTGAACACTGAAAGATACAGAGCGGAAGGCCGAGAACGACGGAGGACGAAGATAAACACCGGAGGGAGGCGGAGAGACGCAGAGTGTGGGGTCTTTACACAGGCTGCGCCTGTGCATCGAAACAGAAAAAAGGAAGGGGAAGAAAGAGAGCGGTGGGCGTTCGAGAGAAGAGATCAAGGAAGGAGAGGGATGTGTTTCGAGAGACCCGCTGCGTCGTGAACAACAGACTTGGAATGCCTTTAGACCTTTTTGCTTCTAGAAAGACAAAGAACCGAGAACGAGACTCCTGTAAGCTGTGGCTGTGCGTCCTCGCGGAAACGAAGCACCTATGCCTCTCCCGACCATGCAGCCGTGAGAGAGGAGAACAGCAAAACCTGCGAAAAGTCTTCTCCGCAGAGAGGCGCGGATCGCGGAGAAAAGCGAGAAAAGACACGGACACTGACACAACTCGCGATACAACAGGCGAAACAAGAGAGAAGAGAGAGAAAAACCAAGAGAACAGGAAAGAGAACGAGAGAGAGAACGAGAGGGAGTAGCAGAGAGAGAGAGAGCAAGGGGGAGAATCAGATGGAGAACAAGCGAGAGAACAGGAGGGAGAGCGAGCGACTGATCAAGAAGGGGACGTCTACGGAGAACGAGAACGGAGCGTCAGAGCAAAAGAAGAGAAGCGACTCCACATGCAGAGATGTGCGTAGGATCGCGGTGTCGGTCCTACGCACATGAATCGAGTTTTAGAGTAAAAGTTCTGTGGTGTTCGTCGCTGCATCTGTTTGACAAGGGAGGGAAGGGAAAAGTTTGGAAGATGGAAAACATTTTTTTAGGTGTGTCGACCGGAGAGGTTGTGCCTAAGAGCAGAGTTGCATCGAAGGCTTCCTTTTCGCTTCGAGACACAAACGGGATGCGCCCGCGACTCACGCGTCGCCTCGACGACGGCCTCCTCCGTAGGCAACACACAAATGCGAAAAAACCAAATAGAAAAGCCACACTGCATGCACAGAGATGTGAGCACACAGTGCATGCACAGACATGCGACAGAATGTAGAAGAGTAGCTTCGTAGAGGTAGAGAAGTCTCTACACCGGGGATCGAATTGAAAAGATGCTTGCGGTCTCTCTCCTCCAGGACTGCGCTACACAGGGTGGATGGTCCCTCGCCCTGTCTCTCCCCCCGGCGTTTCCTGTCACTCGTTTTTCTGAATGCGCTGACACTACTCTCGTCCTTTCGGGGGGGAGGGGGGAACGCGCTCTCGCGCATTAACGCCTTTCCTCCAACTCTGCAGTTCAGCACAATGGTGCCCAGCGCAGAGGAGCAAGGTGACAAGTCGACTACTTCGATGGTCCGCGGCCGAACACAACTCCAGTCAAAAAACTCGACGCGAGTCACCGACGTGGAATGCCGCTGTTGTAAAGCAGATGGTGAACTGGTGGTGAAAGAATAGACTCGGCTCGCTGTGCCTTTCCAGTTGCTAAAACTCTGACTGTCGAGGCCGCAAACGCGCCGGATCGCCCTCCGCACCGCAATACGCGAAAACAGGAAAGACCCTCTCGTTTCTGAACGGGAGGGCGCAGAGCAGGCAGAGTGTGCATACACCGCGGAAAAACGGGGAACTCTTTCTCAGCGACCGAGTCGCTGTTCCTTGTCGCAAAGCGGACGGGGACTCGACCTCCGTTGCAAAGATGCGTTCCAGAAACATGCTGCAGAAGTCGCCGCTTCTTCGCGCAGGTGCAACTACGGCGAGAATGCGTTGGCGTTTGACGAGAAAACGGCTGCTCTGGCGTTTCCTTGCTCTTCGAGAAACCGGCGAGCTCGCAGTCCACCACCGTCGCTTCGCTCCGTCTAGAAGTGAGCTGATTCTCCTCTCTCGAGCTCAGCGGTAGGCACCATCTGCTTCCCCCTCACGCCGCGCTAACGTCTGAGCCACCCAGTGACAAACGGCGTGGAGTCAAATGAAACGAAACCTCCCCAGCGGCCAGAAACAGACGCTTATCCACATGTATCAACACACCGTTAGACATAAATGCATATATATATATATATATATATATATGTATATATGAATATGTATATGTATATATGAATATGTATATAAATGTCTATATATTTATGTATATATATATATATATATATATATGAATATATGAATATGTATATATATGTCTATATATTTATGTCTATATATATATATATATATGAATATGTATATATGAATATGTATATATATGTCTATATATTTATGTCTATATATATATATATATATGAATATGTATATGTATATATGAATATGTATATGTATATATGAATATGTATATATATGTATATATATGTATATATGAATATGTATATATGAATATGTATATAAATGTCTATATATTTATGTATATATATATATATATGAATATGTATATGTATATATGAATATGTATATGTATATATGAATATGTATATATGAATATGTATATAAATGTCTATATATTTATGTATATATATATATATATATATATATATATTATACAGGTGTGTGTGTGCGTGGCAGGCCGAACACTCACAGATGCATCGAAGCCTAGAGAGAAACGCAAACAAAGAATGAGTTGAGGACTTTTTCAACAAAACCTTGACAAAGATACGAGGCAGCAAGAGACAGCGTAGGAAGAGCGACGAGAGGCGAGACGTTCACGGACTCGAGGAGAGCCTGCAAGGACGTTTTCTAGCGCGTCCGGAAATCAGCTGAAAGCTGAAGCAGGCGAAAAGCTCACCGATGTTGAGAGACGCGAGACGATTTTGAATGGCTTCCAGGAACGCCGAGCGCGCCAGGACTTGGTAGGAATTGCTTTTTCCATTGCATAAAACCAGCGAGAGACGATGCGCCTCCTCTGGGAAATGCAGAGCTTTCTGGAGGTCGCTCAGCTTGTGATTGCTCTTCACCCGCACCCAGCTAAAAGGAAAGAAGGACGCACGGAAAAACCAGGAAAATTCTTGTCGAAACGTCATATCGATATACATAATTCATCCCTTCTAGTCTTTCTTCTCCTCCTTCTTCCTTTCCTTTTTCCTCTCGCTTTCCTCAGTCTGCTGTCGCGCTTTCTTCGCCTGCTCTCTCTTCCTTGCTGTTCGGCTGCGCCGTTTCTCTGCTCACCAGCTGACTTTGGAGGCTCCTTCGCCGCTCCGAGAAGCTGCATGCGGCAGAGTGATGATGCCAGTTATCGTCTCGAAGGTCGCGGGGCCGTCGCTTCCCGTTCCTGCAGCAGAACACAGAGGGCGTCGCTGAGCAAGCGGTCTCGACTGCATGTAAAGAAATCTACACATGCGTCTCGAGCTCTGCATGCAGCAATAGATACGTGTACTTGGGTCCGCCGAGCCGCCTCTGCAGACTTTCAGCCTGATCTGAGAGGACTTTTGCTGGCTCCTGAACGTCATTTTTTCGCGGGGACCGCACCTGCGCGCTGTAACTGGAGCTGCTCGATGACAGCGTTGTGTTGCAGGGCGTCCTTCGCCTTCTCCCCGAAAGATATGACGGCGTTTCTCCAGTGTCCGGACCAAGAGGGAACTCCCGAACCCAACCGAGGACGAAGCACCGACGAGGCGCCGTCCTTCTCGGCGTCCGCGTTCTCTGACTTGAGCGGGGAGCCTGCGCGAGGAAGCCAACGCGCGAAAAACCAGTGAAGAGAAGGTCCGGCGGGAGTCCAGAACACAAAGACATGGAGACGCAGGAGCACCAGGAGAAAAAAGGCAGATGCAAGAGGAAATCGGGCAGATAGAGAAGCAAAAGGGGGAGAAAGAGAACCGGAAGGAAAGAGAGAGGAACGAGCGAATGAGGGGGAGAGAGAAGCATAAGAGGGAGAAGGAGAAAGAAGGGGATGAACGAGAAGAAGCAGAAACCGGCGAAGAAAAGAGAGGAGGGAGAGAAGAGGAGAGCGAGGGGAGAAGCGAAAGAGGAGAGGGAGGAGGAAGAAGAGAAGGCAAAGAGAAGAAAGGCGAGAGAGGGAGGAAAAGAAAAACGAAGAAAACCGAGACTTGGAGCGACATGGAGAGAGAGGAAGAACTCGAGAAAAGATGAAGACCGACCTCACCGAATACACATGTCATGAAAATGGAGTTGACAGCTTCTCACGATCTGGACAGAACTATGCAGAATTTTTCGCTTCTTTTTCTGCAAGAAAACTACTCTCTCACCCGCTTCGCTTCCTCGTTCGTCTTGATCGGCTTTCTTCTCCGAGCAGTGCGGCTCGAGAACAATCAACTGGTGCAACGTCAGCAGCATCCAGCGCAGAGACTTTTTCTCGGCATTCTTGGCAACGACACCTTCGGAGAGGGTGAAACTCCATCGTGGCTTGATCGGCCGTAGTTTCAGAGCCTCGAAAATCTGGAAAAAATAGAATAAGGAGAGAAAAGTCACGACGGTAGAGTGGCAGATCAAAGACGGGGAGGACCCGGAAATGGAGGAGAAAAGAAGTGAAAAAACGAAAATCCTGGGGAATCCGTTTGCATTTTCACAGCTAAAAACGTCCTGACAGACGAGACATTGTAAGGGGATTCGTGAAAGGAATTTTCTCAGCGATAAAAAATCGGAGAAAAATCAGAAACAGGAAACGAAGAAGAAAGACGAAACAGAGTGACGCTGCGGACTCACCTGGAGATCTCCAATTTGTTTCTGAACCTCCACAAGGTCGATGATCGATCCTTTCTCGAGGCTTTGGATTTCCTAAAAATACAGAAAAGGCAAACCAATTTCCCCGATCGATCGTTCAACGCCGTCTCACACCTTGCTCTTCCTTTCTCCGTACATACACGTCCACGCGTACATCCATTTTCACAGACCCAGTCATGTAAAATACCAGTCAGATGCATGCACGCATGCTCGTCTCAATGCATGCATCCAGAGAGAGATACACACACATGAGCATGCGTCTATAAACGCATGCATGTAGGTGAAAAACGCAGCAAGAGCTACGGATTCACCGAGGTGTACCTTGAGAAAACACGGACTGGACGGTGTCTCTCGCCTTCGACGTTTTTTACCTGGATGTACATTTCATATTTTTTCATCATGAGCATGAGGTCTTGACCAGCTTCGGAGCCGACGCGCTCGACAGGTCCGAAGCCACTGGTGCCTCGGTTTTCGCCTGCATGCAGCCGAGAGAGCCGAGAGAGGAACCACAAATGGAGGCGCACCGGAGGCTCCTCCAGAGCGATGACCGGAAAGCGACAGGGGGAAGAGACAGAAAAACTGGAGACAGTTTGTTCCCTATCTACCATTTAAAATTGTATAAATAGATACAGCAGAACTACAATGTTCACACTCACGGATTCAGTGTCCAGGACTCCCTGGTACCTGGCGGCCCCTCTGTTAAGACGAGGAATCGCGACGGAGAGGAGACAGCAAACAACGACGCGCGCGGAGACACCCCAATTTCCAGAAGAACTGTTTTGAAAGGCGAAGAAAGACGTTGAGCACCAAAGAGTTGTTGAAAGATAACTTCATTCGGACAAACAACCTCTCTTCTGTACAGCTTGATTTCGAGTATATGCCAGATAATTTTGAACCACCTCAGCAGCACTTGCATAGTTTTCGCGGGAGAAATTAATAAACAAAAAACGAAAAAAACATAAAATGCGGCTCTGTCTCAAACACACAACTCGCCTCATATAGTTATATCGGCAAAGCCGCCGCTTTTGGGTGCATGCATGTAAAGGTATAGACGCCTCCACGCGCCCATACAAACACGCACATTTTTACAAGGTGACAGGGATAGGTCAATATAGATCTCAATGAATGCATTTGCATGCATGTGCGTATACGCGCATGCATCGGTTTCGAGAGAATCCGTGTGAATGCAGCCAGATGCAGACAGGGAATGTGACAGTCTGAGTAAAGTGATGCCCTAGGCGTCTTTTCGTCTGCTCTCTTTTTTTCAGGACAGAAAGGGGAGAACCTCGAAGAACAAGATCCCAGAAACTCTGACCTTCGTCATCGTCGCCGATTTCGAAGACGCCGTCCTCTTCCTGTATGGTCGACGCATGCAGCAACAACGCAGACAGAGGCACAGACAGACGCGCTCCAACAGCAAGAAGTTTTCGCCTCGCGACACAGTCATTCGGAAAGCAAGTTTCACAACGCCGTCCTGGTACCCTTACACAGCGCATGCACACAAATCGCCTGCACACAGCCAGGCCCGTTCATCCTTACATGTTCAGAAAAAATTGACCAAGAACAACAATTTCAGACAGAGATCGACACGTATATTTACATATATGTATGTAGTTAAATATGTGTGTTTTTCTGCATTTTTTCTTCCTTCACACACACACATATATATATATACATATTTATATATATATATATATTTATATATATATATATATACTTATATATATTTATGTATATTTATATATATTTATATGTATGTATGCAAATGTGTTTTTCTTTGCAAAGATCTTTCGTCTGTGTTGATTTGTTTTGTTCGCTTAGGCTGCTGACAGGATCGATATCGCTAGGGAGGAGTCCCGCTTCTCCGAGTCTGGCGACTTGGGCGAGATCAGACCGGACGTCTCCGAGCACTTCGAACGCTCCACTAGCTTCTTCGAATCCGAGAATGCTTCCTGCAGAGAAAGAGCCTTGTTCTCGCAAGCTCTCTCTGCTGCCTCTGTCAGTCTCTGAATTCGCATCCTGGTGCGTCTGTTCTTCTGTCCGCGTCCGTCGACTCTCTGCAGGGTCCCCGGTTGAAACGCCTGCGTCAGCTCTCTCGCTCTCGGCGGTCGCCGCTGGGGGCTCTGGATGCGCAGCCTGGAATGCCCGAGAGAGCGTTATGCTCTTGAGACTGTCCTTCCACTTCGAGGAACTTCTTTTGACGTAGTCTGCACCTCCCATCGTAGAGGACAGCAGCGATGAGAAAACCTTCTCGCGGCGCGACGGCTCTCCCGACTTCGTGGAGGCGGCCGGAGGAAACTCCGCGGCCCTCAGAGACGGCCACAGGGGAGAAGAAGAAAAGGACGAAGAAGAAGAAGAAAAGGACGAAGGAGGAGAAGAAGGAGAGATGTTTGGCGGTTCGTCTGAGGTTCTCCTGTCTACGGTTTCGGGGGCTGCATGCGACTGAGGACTCGCAAGAGAAGAGCTGCGAGGAGACGTCTCTCGGGATGCCTGCTTTTTCGAAACGTCTTCAGAGATTGCAGGTTCGTTCTCCTCCCCTTGCTTCTCTGGATCGACTTTCTCCCCTTCTTTGCCCCCCTCAGCTCTCTGCGGCTTCGCACGCGAAGCACCGCCTTCCCCGCGGAGCAGCGCCGAAAAAAAAGAAGACGAAGAGGAAGAAGAAGAGCAAGAAGAGGATGAAGGAAACTCTGTGGTCTCACACGCGGTCGGTTTCGTCCAGAGTTGAGAAAAGAGCGTTGCTGCGGCGGCCTTCACAGTTGCCGCTTGGTTTTTCATTTCTTCAAGGGAAGGACGAGAGGTATTCGCAGTCGTCTCTTTCTCCTTATCAGTTGTGTTCTCGCTCTCAGTTTCTTCTTCCTTCTTTTCAGGCTGCGACTCCGAGTCCGGCGCATCTGCGTGAGGCGCCTCCACTCTCAGGTCTTCCTTCTCTTCACCCTCCTCTGTAGACGAAGAAGATGCTCGCGCCCTGCGGAACGCTTGCCTGAACAGGAAGAAAAGCGAAGTGAAGTACGGCCGCCGCGCACCGTTCACGACTACGTACACTGAGAAAAACGCATGCATGCAATGAAAATCCAAAATCCTCGCAAAATGCGCCAGTCGCGCATCGGGAAAGGAAAATTAAAATGGACCTGTGGGCGAAGGAAGGGAGCCACAATATATATACATATATATATATATATATACTTATATATATATATATATATTTATACATATATATGGTACTGTTCTACAAATATGCACACACAGACACACATCAGCATACAAATATATAACAACACAGTAGACACTACATAAAGACGGATATCTAAACACAAGCGCATCTCCGCAAACAAATATACATACATACATATACATATATATACATTTGTATACAGGTATGTATGTATGAATGAGCAGATGTCGAGTTCCTTGAGACTTTGAAGACTTGGTTCAACTCCAGCGCATGCATTTGTTTCCCAGTGACGCACCATTTGAGGGGGAAGGCCTGTGTTTTCGATGCAGACGCCTGGACCCAGCCGCGAGCTTTTTCTCTCGCTCTGGAGCTCCACTCTTGCAGAGCCGCCGCGGCGCCCGCCGTGAAGGCCGCGGCACTGGAGCCGTCGGACAGGCGGAAGGACGGGGAGACGAGGCTCTCCGTGAGCAGCTGGGCAGAGAGCTCTGCGCGTTCGATCGCCGCCACCAAAGCTGCAAAAAGGACCGAGAAGAAGACGGGGGAAAACAGAGCACACGGAGAAGAAGATGGAGGAAGAAGGGTGATGGGGAGAGACACAACGGAAGAAATAGAGTCAGAATTCACGAGAACGCGATACGAAACATGGCGGACAAAAAATCGACGGCGACGAGCTCCTGGCCTCTCGAACGCAACAGCTGGGCGCAGGTACACGGTCACCCTCTCACAGGGTGCTTGAGAAGTTTCTGGAGAGGCGAGCGAACTCTGTCTACCCCGCGGAATGGGTCGCGGGAACGCTCAGTCCGAGAGAGACTGGACAAAAAAAAGGAACAACTTGACTCATGCGGATGTTTCGGAGTCAGACGTCTCCCTGCCCTTGGAAGAACGTAGATCCCCTTCAGCAGGGTAAGCACTGTTTACGGTCGACAGCTTTTCTTCTACTTGTCTGAATGTGGAGCGTTTATCGAGCGGAAAGGCCCAAGGAATCGGGAGGTCGCCTCCCCCTGACAGAACGTAGGAATTCGAAAGCCTGTGTTACCTGCCCAGCCGCCGAGGAGGTGCGAGACGCGAACGAACTGGTTTTCAATGAGGAGGGTGGCGAGCGTCTGTGCGTTGTCTTCTCCGTCGTTCTCTGCAGACGGATCTTCTGCGAAGACGGTTACAGGTTTCCCCCGCGCCACTGCACATTTGCGGAGGACATGTGCGAGTTCCCTCTTTCTCTCTTCCTCGCCGTCGGAGCCGTCGCAGGGACTCGGAGTCCCCGCTGCCTCCTGCGGACGACTCTCTGGACTTCGGTCAAGACTTCTGTCGAGGAAGGAGGCAGACTTCGCTGTGGAGAAGAGCGTCTTGAAGCCGGCGTCGAGGAAGGAGCTCGAAGGGAGAGGTTGCTTACTTGCCTTCCCCCGCTGTTCAGAGTCCCCAAGAGACGAGTCTTCTCGCTCGCCTTCGTCGGCCGGCATGTCGGGCACCGGTCCTCGCGTCGACGCACCGTCTGCTTCGCCGGGCGCCGCGGCGGTGCGAGAAGCATCCGGTCTTCGCTTCTTCAGTACCTGGCCGTCGACGAGAACTGCATGTGCGAGGCGAACGAAGCTGCTCTTCTCCACTTCCTCCAGAGTTCTGCAGTCGATCAACGTCATCGTCCACGCCTCCAGAACGAAGGCGACAACGTCCAGCAGCGTCGACAGACATGCAGCCATCGGGAGTGTCGGACAGCCTGGAGCTGCGAGCGCCGGGCGCGCAGCTTCTTCTGCAGAAGTCGAGCTCTTCAGCGGAAACGCATCCGCGAAATCGCCCTGCTGAGGCTGAAAGTCCTCTTCCGTCAGATGCGCAGCGAGAGGCAAAGCTGGAAAGAGGATGTCGATCCCAATCAGAGACGGCGGCCAGTGGGCAAGCAAAAAGTTCTCGGGGACGAGAAGGTCCGACAGCTTCTCCTCCGACTCCTGCAAGCGCGCTTCCTCCTGAAGAAGGCCGACATATTCGCACTTTATTCGGGCAGTCTCCTTCAAAGCCTGGACCAACTCGTGAGCCTCGAACGCCATGATTGGCTGTGCATGCAAAGATCCCAAAACCGACACAGGGGCGCTCTGGAGGAAAGTCCGGTACACGCCAGCCGTCTCGACAGGAGAGACGGACGATGCCTCGAGAGTTTCAGGAACCAGACCGTCTTCCTTCTCTTCTTCGGTCGCGCGGACCTCGTGCAGTTCACCCTCCTCTTTTTCAAAGGCTGAAGTAGCCTCTTCTCCGCGCTTCTCCGCGCTCGACGAAACCTCCGCTTGAGAAGAAATGCGAGGACGCACCAAGTCCTCTGTCTTCTCTGCGAACTCGCCTCTCTCCTGCGTCTCCCCTCGCTCGACACTCGCGAGGCGGAGACTGAACGAACGCGGCGTCTGCACACCGTAGAGCGCCGCACCATGCCACAGTCTGAAGGCCGTCGCGAGGCCCTCTCGTACACAAGAGGAGACAGTGGAAGGAGAGGAAGAGGAACTGTCGGCGGAGAGTTCGACAAGGAAGGAAAGAGGAAGGCGCGACACTGCGACTTCGGCGGTGCGCTTCGACTTGACGAGAGAAACGCCTGCATCGTGTGAAATGAACATCCCAGCAATGAACTTGATTGGAATAAAGGCGCCGTCAACTGGACGATGTTTGCTCTTATTAGATGGTATAAAGTAAACACCAGACGAACAACTCGTCTCTCACACCTTACTACCGAATGCTTTTTCTCGGCGATATGCAGTCGAGCCACTGACCGGTGTACGGGTATTCGAAATACCTCCGTGTGACAGTTCCAGATATGTTACCATTTACTCAGGTGTCATTTCCCTTGCTACTCCTGCAGGTCCTGAGAGATCTTCTGTTGGTTCGGACTTTCAAATGCACACTGCAAAGGAATACACTTGATGCAGTTAACATGGAGGTCATGGCAATCACAGCAGTTAAACAGGACAGCATTCCACTCTGCTGCAGTTTCATGGCCGAGAGAGAGAGAGAGTAGTGGATTGAATGCGACAGGCACTACGCGTCACAGTGAATCTCGGATCCGGTATTAAACGAAAAGTCCGTCGAGATCTGCACTCGGCGTCCAGCAGCTCGTGGAAAAACTACTCCGCAGGAAAAGGTCTTGGAGAAAACGCTCCGTTTTTTCCAGCGTGTACCTGCATGCAGTCCTGTGCCGAAATCCGCCTCTGCATCCGAGAGCGAAAGAGCCGCGAGCAGAGAAGTCGCTGCTGAAGGCGAGGGCGCACATGAGAGATCTGCTGCCTGTTGAGAGAGCAGCGAAAGGAGGACCAGTGCAGGCCTGGAGAAGCAAGAGCACCGCAAAAAAACGAGACTCTTCACGGATGCGAAGAGACACAGACGTAGGAGGAAAACGAGCGCGACAGGACAAAGCAGAGACACGAAGGGCAGAGCCTCTATCGAGACTCACGAGAGGGCAGTGATGCACACACCCGAGAAGACACACAACAGTTGAGTCGGGCCAGGCGAGTGGAAGCATACGTCTGCAAGAAGAAAAGGAAAGCTGCAGAGAGGAAACACCCGACGTTCCCTCTCTCGATTCTCTTCTGCGTTCAAAAGGAGAGAAAAACGCAGAGAACAGTTCTCGAGCACACCGAAAACGCCGGGAAACGATTGCTCTCCTGCCGTCCGGGGAGTGAACCAGAACGTCACTTCATTACGGTGAAGCAAACGAGGTTCGAACTAAGGCGGTCCCTCCTTGACTCTGTTGCTCGAAGAAAGACTCCAGCAGGTATCTTGCGCATCTGAAGCAACTGCGTCTGCTACTCCCAGAGGTCCTGAGACCCTCAGTTGCTACAGCTCCTGTACAGCGAATCATCACCCTCCAGAAAGAGGAGGTCTCGTGAGTCCTGAAAAACGTACGCTGCAGGTTCTCCGGAGAGAACGAGGAGGCGCCAGAGCTGCTGCACGCAGACTTCCGCGGCGTAGACGTCCCAGTGTCTCCTGTGTGTCTCTTTGTCCTCTCGCGAGGCGTCTCGGCCTTCTCTGTGGAGGGGGAAGGAGAGACAACGCGGCACAGTCTCTTCTCCTTCTCTCCGCGTCCCCTGGAGGGCGTCGTCTGCCGCGTCTGACTCTGAATTCGCCGGATAGCAACAGGAGGCGAAGGCAGATGCAAGCTGGAGGCAAGCGTAATTCTCAGGCAACAGCAGCAACGTCCGGTGCAGGTGAATCCCAAGAAAGGGCAGATGGTAGGCGATTAACGACTCCAACAGCTTCCCCCACTCTCCTTCTCGGCCTCGAGCCCCGTAGTCTCCTTGTTTCCTCTCCCCACAGTCTCCTTCTCGCGCCTCTCCACGCTCGCAGTCTGGAGAAGAGGGCACAGAGACCGACTGAACAGCCGGAGACGACCGAGCGAAGGCAGAAGCGTGAAGGCGCGAGGGTGCAGCTTGGCTTCTGCTGTCCAGCGGCTGCATGCGGGTCGCATCGTCGTCGAGACGGACGTCTTCAAAGTCGTCGTCTCCGTCTGCAAAGTTCCCGGCGTCGACACCCGAGAGACGCGCGCTTCCCTCTCGCGCCGCAGTCTGCTCTGTTTCCGAGTGTACGTCCACCGCTCCAGCGACCACAGGAGGCGGAGATGTCGCGGCCGGCTCGGCCGGCAGAGAACTGGCGGCAGGGACTTTCTGGAGACCTCCACTGGCCTCGAGAATCACCCACGGCACTCCCTCTGTCTCCGTCCGCTTCCCCAAGGTGGAACGGTCGCAGCTGCTGGCGACGGAGGACAGCGACGAACGCTTGCTGCCGGCCTCCCACTCAGACTGCATGCGCTGCGCCTCCACCCGCGCGTGCCCTGCGAGAACGCGGGATGTGTAGCGACACCGGAAACTGTGCAGCGCATCCAAGAGAGCAGCAGTGGGGACAGGAGACGCAGAAGAGGAAGAAGAGGTCGTGGAGAAGAAACGCAGGAGGATGCGAGCCAGAAAAAGCAGCCCTGTAGAAAAACAGCAACTCCCAAGCAAAACGATGTTTCAGTCTATCCATGTGAGACGTCCACGAAATCTGGTGATGTCTCCACGCGTATGTCTGCATGTAAGCGTATATCTGTCTGTCTGTGCTTGCATGAATATATGAATACAAAGATAGACACGCAAGGAAGTCCATACATACCCATGTAGGGTTGCTCTCGAAGCTCGACAAAGTGTCTCTTCAAATAGGAAAACGAACGTTGGCACGCATGGAGGGTCGCCTCTGTTCTTTCTTCCTCTCTCGTCGTCTCGCACACATACCCGGGGTGTATGTACAGCCGAACCTCCGGCAGTAGAGCTTCACGAACCGCCTGGCGCGCTTGACTTCTTCCTCATTCACCGTTTTTCGCAATGTCTCTTCTTCACGTCCACCTCCGCCAGCACACGAAGAGACAGGAACAGAGCTGGAAAGAGCGAGGTTCCGCAGAAGTCGCGCCTCGTCTTTGTCCAGAAGCCGGCGCTCTACAGAACTCCACGCGGCTGCGCCTGCCTCGACCGCGCTGCTCGACTGGCCTGCACAGAAAAAACAAACAGGCGTCTCCTCGTACAAGCAAAACAGGCAGCGAAAGCACACATGGGCGGACGCATGCCTAGACAGATCCACCGATCGAACCGCAGGCAGACAGAACCATACGAAGCATTGGACCGAATGATGCATACGCAAATAGACGGGAAGAAACACACACACACATGTACATAAACATATATAGACATATACATATATATATATATGTATGTATGTAACAAAGTAGTGGCATATGGAGACTCAAAGACAGACACAGAAAGACACAGAGACAGACAGATACGCAAGGAACTGCTGCGGTTCCAGTGCGGATGTGGATGAATATGTATACGTGTACAAACAGCAAGAGCCCTATAAGCGCATACATGCCTATATAAGTCCACACATTTTTAGGGAGGTTGCAAGTGCATCTTTGTTTGTCCTTGGGAGGGCACTGACCTTCGTCGTCTCGAGTGTCTTCTGAGCTGACCTTCACGCCGAGCAACTCGAGCCACAACTCGTTGGAGACGTATCCTGTGGCGCGCGCCCGCAGATACGCCGAACGCCTGCATGCATGTGCGGCTCCGCCTTCGGGATCACCCTCGCTTTCTGAAAACAGCCAGGCGGAAGGTGAAGCAGCCGAGGGCGGCGGAGAAGGAGGAGAAGAGGAAGGAGAAGGAGAAGAGGAAGGAGAAGGAGAAGAGGAAGGAGAAGGAGAAGGAGAAGAGGAAGGAGAAGGAGAAGAGGAAGAAGGGGGAGGAGAAGGAGAAGGGGGAGTAGGAGTACACGGAGGGGAGGAAGAAGGAAGGGAGGCAGAAGGCGGGGGAGACGAAGGAGGTGAAGAAGAAGCAGAAGATGCGGAGGAAGAGGAAGTAGAGGAGGGAGACGACGAGGGAGCAGCAGGGGACGCACACGGTTGGGAGGGAGAGGAAGAAGAGGAAGTGGACGCCGTCGAGTACCAGCTGTCTGTGCTGTGGCGCGTCTTGGAAACTTGCAGGCGTGTCTCTGCAGGTGCGACGTCTTGTTTCTGCTTCGCTTCATCGTGGGTCTCTTCTCGCCGGTCTCCGCTCTCTTCTATCTCTGTTCCTTTCTCCTCATCAGACGGGGAGCTGAGAAGATCTTCCATCGACGACGCGTTGATCTTGACGCCGCCAGTGCATGCGTTGTGCCCATTTCTTTGGGGGGACTGCGGCCTTCCGGCGCCCCCGCCGTGGTCGCCGTTGCATGTGCCAAGGCCCCCAGAATACCTCTGTCTCCTTTGCGCCTCGACTGTGCAGTGCTGCCCCTGCTGGCCGTTCGGAGTCACCTCGGGAAAGCAACCATCTGGTCGGCTTCCGCTGGAGACACTTGCACATGCAAAGTCTCTCATCGGCGTGAAGCATGCGAGTCCGTCTCCTCTCCGGGCGGCATGATCGTCGCGATCTCCGTCGTTGCCAGACGAGTGCTGAGGAGTGTCGAACCCCCCAGTGGGGCAGAGATCGACGTCGGCGAGGTCCCCGAGAGACTCCAGGGAGTCCCGCTGCCATCCAAATGGATCTGTCTGCAGTTTGCCGACTGCACGCGCATTTGCATGCGTTGCTTCGTTCTTCTGGGGCTGCTCGTCCGCGGCGAGTAGCGCCGCGAAGTTCTCTGCGGTGCTTGCAGATCGCGAGCTGCTTAGAGAGGCCTCGCCTCTCAGAGAGGCAGAGAAGCGCGGAGAAGCAGAAGCGACTGCTTGCCCTTCGGGAGAAAAGAGCGGCACCGACGAGAGAGTCGGGAGCGGCCTTTTGTGGAGGTCGAATACAGCTGGCGAGACGACGCCTGCTGGCGGAGACACGTTTCCGTGAGCAAGCGACGAAGAAGTCTCCTCGTCGTCCAGCGAAACGGATTCAAATGCACTCAACAGATCTTCCATGGTGGCTGACAACCAGCGAAAACGAGTCCCGTTTGAAAAGCAAGAGATCAGCTAATTTAGGAACTACGGAAGCGCGAAAATGGCGAGGGGGAGCGAACGCAGGTGGAATCAGTGGCAGGAAGGGCGTCTCGCGGAGAAGGAAACGCCCTCGCAGGTGCGACCGGGGGATCTCAAGATTAACCCCCACAGTCCAGGAAGCCTGAGGATGGAAAGCGCTCCACCGAAAGACACAGGAGAACATGGGAAACAGAACTACTAATTGCGAACTGTCGCAAGGAATGGCACTACCCAAACGATTTGGAACTAAAATCGACAGGTGCAGAACGCAGTCTGCGCCTTCTACCTCGCAAGAACTTCGGCGGGCATCCTAAGCGGCGAGCTCCAGCAGGTGGGGACGAACAAAGCGTTTGCCAGCGATCAGGACGCACAGAAAAAAGCATCTGGGCAACGATAAAGAAAAGCAAACGATTTCCCAAGAAGTCCCGAGTCTACCGAAGACGCAGTCGGTCTAACAGCCAGTTGATCTCGCAGTGAGATGGTCTCAGAAGCAGTTCGTCTAGTAGGGTTGCCTCGACAGATTCAAAAAACTCGAGAGCGGCAAGTCGGTCGCTCTCACCATGAGCAAGCACGCAGGTCCGGCACGGAGAACTCCACGCCGAGTTCGCGCAAAAACTGGTCGCCGAGACCGGAGATTTGAAAGGCGAGCCAACGACGGCGGTATGTTGGAACTATGTTAGAGTGTACACATACGCCGGAGCCGGGCACACGGTGTCGTGTTGCTTGAGAACGTTTCAGAACATCAACTGTGCAGAAGTCGACTCCTGGTGCATGTTGGTCGCTATCTCGACAGCGCACGGTCGAAGGCACCGGGGAGAGACAGCCTAGGAGAAACAGTGGGGAGCGAACGGCAAAAAATGACGCGAATTCACAAAAACTGGGAAGCAGGTTCTTCGCGAGCGGGTTGCCGTCTTTTCAACGCCAGGTTCACAAAGGCATTCCGCTGCAGACGTCTACGGCGTCAACGCGAAAGGAGAGCGGCGGAACGGCTGGGCACAGCAGAGTGACGGAAGTAAGGAAATGCCTCATTTCTTCGGTCTGCTTCGACTCCTGCGAACAGTAGTGAAAACCGAGGCGCGGGTGCCCGGGGTCACGGGAAAAGCGTCACGGACCTCTTGAAGAAGAAGGCTTTTCTCCTTTTTCGGCGGAGAAAACAGCAAAAAAACTGGCTCTCTCGCAGGCATCCAAAGCGACTCGGTGCGACGTCGAAAAGGAACCGTGGAAAAACTCGACAGGGAGAACCTGTTCCCGGGAAGCTTACTCGAACTCTCAGCTTCCTGATCGCATTCGTTTGCGCAGTGTCCGCAGACCCGCCACGCAGGCTACAGGGCACAGTTTTGCTTTCGACGTGCGATTTGAGGATTTCTCGAGCTTTTCTCAGCGTCCCGATTTTCCCGATTTTCCGGCTTTTTGCAGGGAATTGCTTTCGCAGCAGGTTCAGCACGCGGAAAGAAAACCACAAGGGGATTAACCAAGAAAGACGCGAAGAGCGGAACCGGCACGGAGTGTTGCCCCCGGACACATAAAGTAGAAAACCGAAAGCCTTCGCGCATGCAGGCAGAGGATCGCTGCCGGAACGAACTCCCTCTGACAGATATCTACGGAGGTCAAAGTTGACACGAAAACATGTTGGCGAAATTGCATTCAAGGAAGCGAGGACGCGGAAGTGACCTCGGTACAATCAAGGTCACTGGGTCGCAGGCTGACCGCGTTCGGCTTATGTTGGAGTGACACCAGTCAAAAAGTGTGTTGGCAGTAGCGGCGGAAAAACACAGGCGTCTGGAGACTCCCATGTCTGGATCGGCAGATTGAGGACAAAGTCTCCATAACTGTGAGCTCACCCAGTGAATTGACCTGTTCTGCTCGATAAGGGATAAACCACCTTGGTTGCGAGAAAGCGCCCTGGACAACTGGCTCACCTGTTGCCTCGCCAGAAAAATCAGACCGGAACCCGACTCGGACTCAAGGGGAAAGAGCTCGCCTGTCAACTTATTTGTCCCTAATTCAGGTCCAGCATTCCGATTTTCCGGCGTGTGTGTGCCCGGAACAATCCATCAATATAGGGCTGTTGGTCTTTGTCGCCTCCTGTGTGTCTGCGTGCGTACGTCTCGCCACACGTGCGTGTACGGGAAGCGGGTGCCTTTCCACTCGAAGGGAATGCATCTGATATGTGCAGATCTTTCGAAGTATGTAAGTGTATGCGGAAAACGACATGCATGTGAAATTGTCTATTCGTACCCAGAATTCTGTGGACTCGGGTGCAACGCGGTGTCTCGTCGGGATTCCGAGAGGTGCGGACGGAGTGTGCTACCAAGGTGGTTCCCTGCGGTCGTAAAATGCCATTTGGAGTTCCAATTCTCGACAGAGTTTTCTAACCCGAGACTTCGCTGAGGGATGTGGCATTCTGCGAGCCACACTCTTCGCCACGCTTATCGCCAGAAGAGGTTCGGCTTGCTGGTTCCGTCCCTTCGCTGCAGACACCGAGTCGCACGGGAGCGTGAGTGAAAGCGAAGCGCGCGGCTCTTCGGCGGCGGATTCCCGGAAGAGGCAGGTGACAAGACGACAGTTTTCGTGTTTTTCTCAAATGAAACCGAGAGAAATGGCGACGAGAATGAGAAGGTGATGTCGGGAGAGTTTCCCGCCTATCAGAAATCCCCAAAGACCGTGAAAGATGTGAGTGCATGCACGAACGCTCCGTTGTGTTCACCCCCCGCGCCGGGTGTACATACACCAGGATTTCGTTGGGGGTTATGACAAGAGAGCGGGCGCAACGCCTGCTGTGCCGTCTTCTGGATTTTTTTCTCGGCTGCGCTGCCCTCTCCTTCGTCACTTCCCTTCTTTTCGCGTCTGTCTCTTCCTGGAGACGAAAGTAAGAGACAGAAATCCAGTTCGGATCGAGTTTTTGCTCAGCAGATTTACGACCATTGGTGCGGGACAGAGTGAACCTGGTGCCTTTCGTGTCCGAGATTCCAGGCCGCCTCGCGCGCAGGGCCTTCGTCGTCTTGTCAGGTGCGCTTTTCCTCGGCCAAAAAGGTCCCTTTTCCCCTCAGTCTCCAACCCGGACACCGCTTCCGTGTCTCCTGTGATTCAGTCGATCATTTTTCACGCGTTTCACAAGTGTGTAGACATCCGTCGCCAAAGCAGACGATCTGTGTGACTCCCCTGAGGGCAGCCGTACAGCGGGGAGTGGACACGGGACAAGTCGGCGAAGAGCTAAGAAGTAACAACACCTTTCGTTCTTTTTCTCGGTTGTGTCCACGAACAATACTAACAAAGATCTTGTCTGTGGATCCACACTACTCAGTAACACCTGCGGAGCAGTATCTACCCTGCACTCGGTATCCTGCTAAAGAAGACACATACAACCCGTCGTGGGATGCATGTCTCCAAGATTAGTCAATAGAACGTGCAAGGTCTGGTGTGTGAGACAAAAATGAGTCGAATTTTCAGAAGCAGATTTATATGTATATATACATGGAGGTAGATCTTGTGTTTTCTGCCAAGTGTTGTCCCCACCGTTTTCGATAGCTGCAGACTCTTTCTTGGTTGTCATTGTACTATCTCTGCTTCTCTTCTGTTTTCAGGCTCTGGAGTCGTTCGTCTGTACCTCAGATCGTTCTTCTTTCTGTCTTTTCTCTTGTTCCGCTCTCCTCTTCCACAATGGTGAACCTCAACAAGGTACCGGCCTTCCTCACAGACCCGAACCACCCGATAGGGAGTCTGTTGCTGGGGCTGCGCGAGTTTTTCTTCGACTCAGTGCGTCTCGTTCGTCGCTGCACAAAGCCTGACGCTCGCGAGTTCAGAAAGATTGCTTATGCCTGCGCGATTGGCTTCCTGCTCATGGGCTTCATCGGCTACTTCATCAAGCTCATCTTCATCCCCATCAACAACATTCTGGTTGGCCCACCCGCGTAAGACCTCGCCGTGCGCGGGTATGTACAGCTGGCGTGTGCGAATGTAAGCCAGTGCGCAGACACGCACTCGCGCTGTTCGAAAGGGAGGCAAAGAGAGAACCGTTTGAGAGCGACGCAGCGGACTCCCGAGATGCTTTAGAGACGGCAGGGGTTCTGCTTCTCGCCATAGTGGGGCAGAAAAGACGAGTTCGTGAAAACTGAAGGTGCGAGGGAAAAGTCCAGAAGCAAGTGTTGGTTGTGGCGGGGCCGTGGCGAGCGAGTGGGTGTACAGACACCAATCGCGGGAAGGTCTATGGGCGGAACCGTTGGCTCTTTCAGAGGCATCTCTTAGAAGCGAAGTCTGTGTGTGTATGTTGGAGCATGAATGTCGTATGCAACAGAGCACGTATAGCGATGTGAAGGATACGTTTCGCGTATGGACATTCAGTTCACGTCAAAAATGTATGTGCACGGGACGAGCAGGCGCAGGGCTTCCGTGTTTGAGATTTCCGTTATCGCCTCGTGCGTTCAGCGGGGGTCGCGTCGAACTGACAACACCGAGGGGACTCGCTCTGGGAGACAAGAAATGTTCTGATACCAGACGGAAACTTACCGAGTGCCGAGGGCGGGAGCCGCTTGTCTATATAGGCATGTATGTGCATATATATGCGTTCATATATATGTCAATCTATACATGTGGCTTTGTGTCGAGATAGAGCGTAGAGCGAGCTCTCGCGCGCGCCAACGCAATTAGCGTTCCTTCTTGCGGACGAAAAAACGAGAAGGAAAAGTAGGCGGGGAGCAGGAGGCGTGACATTTCATTTCTGTCCTATGTTCGTAGACGTGGGTTCTGCCCGGTGAAGAATGCGTTCCTCTGTTTCTAGCGTCGTACTTTCCTCGCTGAAAACCCTCTCTGCAGGGAGCTCATCTGTTTGTTTCTAAAACTTCTCCCATAGCGCAGACCGAGTCGCTGTCTCCACCGGGTTAACTCTGAAGCTTGGAACACTGATGAAGCACGCAGATGTGCACAACTTCTTTGCCCCCGAACTTGAGGCACAAAGGAACACAGTTCGTTGCAGACACAGCCATAAGTCCACGCGCGGCCATAGGGAGGTTCTTCCTCCTCTGGAGGCGATAGAGTGATATCTTCAAAGCTGCGTCAAAATGTGTAAATCGGTCACAGAGATGCTCACATTGTGGGTGTGTTGGCTTGCATGCTGTACTTCTTGCCCACCTTTCCAGGTATTTATTTCACCACATGTGGGAATATCTATATTGGTATAAAGACGCCCTTTGGTGCCTATGCAACGGAATCATCCGCTGCATTCTTCAAAGGTGCCCACAGAAATCCTGCGCATGTATTCGTATGTATCGGATAACGTAACTATCACGGAGCTCAGGTTGACACCGGACTGCAGTATTCATGCGTGTGTTCTTGCCTGTGTAAGTGCATAAAAATCCAGTGAAACACCCGCAGGTTGCCGGTGGTAAACTGTGAAAAGTACCACACTATGTGTTTGGGGCATTTTCTCAGGTGATCACCAACTTTGAGATATCGCAGTCACGCATGTGTTCTTCAGCTACAGAATCAGCAGCTTGTGCGCCTGCTGGTTTACCTGCAGGGAGAGGGGGCGCTACGGGGGGACTGAAACTGGACTGTCGCAAAGACTGTTGTATACGAATAACTGATCGTAATAAATAGAACCGTTACTTGTTCTTTCCCTACGAACGTTAAGAAAAGTAAACGACCAGTCTTGTACGCCGTCACTTACCTCCAAAAGAAACACCCTTGGACGGATCAACCGGAGGGTCTACTGCTGCAGTTGGCGTTCAAAGGGGCGGTCGTGAAAGCGGAAGAATTTGTTTTCAGGTGAAGGAAAGAAGTGTTGTTGGCATTTGCTTCCTTTTTGAAACGGACACCGGGGTGACGGAAGATTCGTCGTCGTCAAACTTCTTCGACCGCCGCAGCATATCTTTGGATGATATTGGATAAGACTAACAAAGTGGCACAGGCAATGACGCTGAGAGGGTTAAACCATCAACATAAACAGGTTCCCGTTTGACTACAGCAAATATTTAGTTTTTGTTTTGGAACAGCGACGACGGTCCGACGTAGTATTTTCCTTTCTTACCACAGAGTGTCCATACAATCTGGCTGAGAGTGTCAACGTGAGCTGGCTTCAACTGCTCGTGTCAAGTCTCCGGCTCAACTCGTGCCGCCACCAATGAGTGTTCCTGGGTGCAGGTTCAAGCAGAACATAGCACCGGACAAACAGGAGGTAGGGTCACCTCGGATATTCAAGAGGATCCTCTTATATGACCAATAAATCGCCGACAAATTGACCTTATTTTGAGTCTTGAAATGCTGACGAGTTAGCTATATAGACTTTGCCACCGGATTGGTTCTATGTTCGTACTGAACCAGCGTTGTCCTCGCTTGGATCTCCAACCATCACCAATGAAGTCGTTACATGCAAGAGTTCCCTTCATAAACAGCATACTCAAGGAACGGGGTGCGCTATACTAATCCAGTCTAGTTAGTTCCACTTCTGACGAAGGTACAACGTCGGCGTTACACCAGATGTGAGTGGAACTGCAGAAACCTAGAGGGGTGTCTCTGGATCTCTCACGCACGGGAGGTCTCTTCTCGTTTGTGCGCTTATGTTCTGAAAAAACAGGTGGCTTTTCTGCGCTTCTCCACCGGCTTACCCATTTTACGTAAAGTTCCCAGCTTTTTCCGATTGTCACGCATGTCCCGCATTCAACGCATCGCAGTTGGCAGAATACTATATTAGGGGAGTGGAACCACGTGGCGAGTTTCTCTTGACATGTCAACACTGTGTGGATTCTCTCAACTGGCGCCCCTGCCTCTGTGCACTTTAATGACTCAATCGCTTTTCCAGAAGGCCTACAGAATGACACCTTCGGCAACCCGCCTGAGAGCTGGTTGTGCACTGTTCGCTGGAACTCCGGGGACAAATTCAGGACTTCTGTAGCCCCGATCATCCCCCCTCACCCCCCACCTCGTTTTTCCTTGCTGAACTGGCACAAGCCAAGCATTTCCATTTGACAACCGATTTTAAAATGGTGGCATCATTACTAGAAAGGCAAAGTTCTTCGAACGCGATCCACCCGTGTGCCGCGTGTAATGCACTCATGCAGTACAGACAAGCGAGTTCGAGCCTTCGGTACCCTTCATTCGCCTACGGCCCTGCTGAAAAGGGTCTGGAAAGTGTTTAAAAACGAAGAAGGCATTCCCTTCGTCCGAAACTTCACGGAAAAGATGTGGCGGGAGTTCTCAAACTCTAGTGCAACTCGCTTGTCTTGACAGCTAGCCAGACGGCATTTCCTCAGACTCAACAGGGCATCTCTTCTGTGCACGGAGAGTCTAGCAGGTGGGACTGATGCAGATCTTGGCGTGAACAAGTCGACTTTTCTTTGAAGCGAGAGTCAAAGACACCGCCACCAGTTGAGCTAGAGTGCTGGGAAGAAAAAGAAAGAAACCCAAACTCTCCCTTCGCTGTGCCCGCTCCTAGGGTCACCCTGCGACCGGACTCTGCCTCCGCGTAAGCGGCCCGGCCTGTCACCTCTCGAGACATTTTGTGTCTGCAAGCGATGTCAGCTTCACCGTACCAAAACCGTTCTGCTAATCGCGGGAGGAGCCCACCATGTGTCCACTTTTTCGCTCCTTTCTGTGATTTTTCTGACCACGAGCTGAAACCTAGACGTCTGTGCCGCACTCTACCGCGCCTCACGGTCTGAGCGCCGCCGTTTTCACCGGCTGCTTCTCCTCTTTGTCGTTTCAGAGGAAACTGCGTGTTCGCTTACCTTTGTTCTTGAGATTTCCTTTTTTTACCGACGGGATTTTTCAGGAAGAACGCCGGAATACTGAGAAATCTCCAAGGGTGCCTGTGCTCTTACAGCTGCCGCACGGCCTCAAACAGGTCTCGTTCAGCAGTGCCTTCCTGCTGTGGTATTTGCAACGGAGTGCAATTGCGTGCAAAGAAACGCATGCATATGACAAGGCCTTTCCTGCTTCACGAGATAGTCGACGCAAAAACCTTCAATGCCCTTTTTCCCTCTGTCCGACCCACGTTCTGCCTCGCCCCTTGGCGCGTCGTTCCAGAGAGAACGCTGGGGCCGTCAAAAGGCTGCTCGACGTCCGGAGCCCGTTACTACACTTTGAACGCGAAATTGGCATCTGCAAGCGCGCGCGTGTATCCCATACGTGTCTGCATCTGTGCTTCCCCGATTTTTCTGACGAATTGCCGTTTTCTCAGCGCGACCGCAACTCAGTGTTGAGTTGCGCCCTCTGTGCCGCAGGCAGGAGTCTGTACTCCACAGACCGGGCTGCTCTTTCGCTTCGCGATCTTCTCATCATGTGAAGAAGTCGGGACCCAGAGACAGTGTCGAATTCCCTCTTGATTTCCATCTCACCATGGGATGGGTTCCCCCCTGTGCGGCACCTGCCCACTCGCAGGCGGCTGCGAACCTACGGGTGGAGTCTCTGGGTTCTCGTTCTTTTCCTGACGGGTCGACTAAAAAGAGGCGAAGGGAGGAAAGAACAGACAGGTTTCGGAACCTGCATTTCCGGACTTTGCTCTACTCTTGCTCCAGTTTCTCCTGCAGCAGAAACGCGCCTGCAAACGGACACAAAACCAGCTCTCCTGGACATCCTGAAGAAAGCCTACGACCCACTCCCCTGTTCGTGAAGCGCGCTCGTTTCTGTTTTTATCTTCTCTTTCTTTTCTCTGTTCTGGCCTCCAACTTTTTTTCTCACCGCGCTGACGAATGCACTCGCTTCTGCAACGTCTTTGCTCAAGCGCTGCATGTGAAACTCGACAATCCGGTAAGCACTGAGACAGAACGTGGACAAGAAGCGCTGAAGCACCTGGAAAAAGGGAAGTGAAGAAAATGCCTTAGAATGACAGACAAGAGGGCAGGTAGTCGTGTGTACATGCGAACGCTGGCTGTGGCGGATTGAGGTTAACTTCGTGCTATTTGAGGGAAACTGGAGGAAGCCCCGCCTGCGTTTTTACAACCTTTTCTGCGAGGGAAATCAATTTTCTTCGAGTCTGAAAGATGAGTTCTTGGCTCTAGAACTCAGCACAGTTGACAATAATTGCTGGAACACAGTATCGGTGTACCCGTCGCGCCACAGGTCCTTGTGGAGACCGACACCAAGTCCACGCAGACGTTGGGACATGGTCTTTTTCAACGCAAAGGGTCACTTGACGGTTCATCCGAAAATAAGAGTGGTCCGGCCGGACTCCTCAAACTGACTGTCTCCGCATTTCCTTTTAGTCCTTGTATTTTCTCCCGCGACTTACCTGACCGCTGTCTTCGTGCATTCAAACACAAACAGCGGACTTCCCACCATGGCTGTTTCTTTTTCTCCACGACTTGCCTTTCTTTGTGTGAAACGCACAGTTGCCTCTGGCAGTCATCTGCGACAGTCTCCCACGGTGAACTCTTGGTTTCGGTGCGACTGGGCCAAACCAGCCGCGACGGCGATCCGGCGCAGTGTGCGTTTCGCACACCCGCGCGTGACTGGCAGCTCTGTTCCATGGTCGTTTGCCGCGCTGTGTTTTCCCCATTCTCCAGGAACTTTCTCGGCAGACGCTTCCAGCCTCGTTGCGGTGGCAGCAAGTGAAGACGAAGAATGGAGAAGAGGTGAACGCGGCAGAGAGTGCCTCTTGGAAAGGTTTCGCTGACGTCCAACTTGCCCCTTTTCGCCCCGACGAAAAGCCAAGCCGCGAACGAACGGTTCACGAACACAGAGACACTGTACACGGACTTTCGGGGCGCGATACGCTGGGAATTGACTCCTTCCGAGGCACTGACCTCCGTGGAAACCGCCTCTTTGTTCGCCTTCCGCGGCCAGCACTCCACTCGCCCTTCCTCTTCCCCTCGTTCTCTTTTCCGGCTGCTACACAACCTGCAGAGTCGTCTGTGTTCTTCGGCGCAGATGGCATCCCGTCCTTCTCAGAGATCCACAGTGAACAGTCAGAGGACGCGGAAGAACCGGAAAGTCAGGACTCTTCGTCTTCCAGAAATCAGGACGAGGCGCCCAAGCCAACTGAACATGCCAGCCAAGAAAAAGCACACGAAAGTCAAGGCGAACCGACGGAGGACTCGGGGGCAGCTGAGTCGGCTTCGGAACACCCTTCGCCTTCCAACTCCATCCCAGCTGAAGAAGAAAGTTCTGCAACTGCAACCCAAGAGAAACCCACTGAGGGGCCTTCTGCCCCGCAGACCCTGGCCTCGCCGCTTGGTGGGGACACTGCTTCCTCTTCGGGGACGGAACAGACGGAGCGTCGGTCGGGATCCCCTGTGGAAGAGCAAGGCAAGGACAGTACGCGAACAGCTTCTTTGGGATCCGTGTCGTATTCCTCCACAACAACGACGACCGGCACTCCCAGCGCCTTCAACGTCAAAGAGGCCCTCCTGGCGCCGGTACCCACGGGCGCGGTCGCGGGACCGCTAGCTGGGCGCGAGGCGAGGGCCCAGCGAGGGGCCTCGGCGGACAGCGGCGAGCGCGGCGCCGCTGGGGCGAAGGAAGCGGCGGGAGAGGCGCAGGGACCGAGCGAAGTTTCAGAGGAGAAGGCCGAGCCGAAGCAGAAGGAAGCGACAGAAGGAGGAAAGACTGGCGGAGACAAAGACGGACAAGAACGTGGAAGTGCGGCCGGGAAAGAAGACAGCGCCCCCACGACGGAGAAGCCGCTCTCGAAAGCCGAGATGGAAAGAGCGGCCGCAGAATTCGTCAAGAAAGAGGGTGGAATGGGGTCGTTGGAGAAAAAATTGGCCGAAAGTGGACCTCAACTCACCGAGGAACAGACGAAGACTTTCGTCGACACCCAAGGTAAAGGCTAGGGGAGAACTAGCAGACAGAGGAGCGTTCGATGCAGACTCAAGATGAGCGGAAAAATTGAGGGGAATAAAGCAGTGAGACAGGGGTGAAAGAGGAGACTGTGTGTCTCACGTCTCACACTGAGAGTTCCTCACTCTGGCTCTCGATAATCGTGCTCCAGAGACCGTAGAGGTATCCGGGCATAAAGGGTGCTCTTCCTGACTCGTTCAGGCCATGATATTCGATGAACAACCTGCATGTCTTACACGGTGGAGGAACTGAGGCGGCGAAGCGACGTATCAAAGGCCCCACGTTTTCCACGAAGAGCCTGCAGGTTCTTTCCTCAGTTGACACGCGCACACAGTCAACGCCAGTCTGTGTTCCGATAGAGAGAGTTCGAGGGTCTGTGCTCGCTCGTGATTGGGCCGGGAGTCGGTTTGCTGTGGTCGGAGTCGATCGCTCGAAAGCTCTGCGTACATACAATGTAAGACCAAACGCTGTGTCAGCAAGGGGGCATCCGGGAGGCTTCGACAGCGGGCTCTCGTGATCTGAGTGTCTGAGAATGTGGACGCGAGCGAGATGATTGGCAGCGTGACTGCGGCAGCCAGTTGGCGAGGGAGGCTGATGGCGCTCTCGGATTCTTGTAGATCGCTTTGTCGCATGCTTCGACTTTTCTCTGTTTCTTCTTTCCAGAGGTTGCACAGAATGTGCGGAAGCTCATTGGACTGAAGGCCGGCTCGAACCTCCATCTGGAAAACCAGAAACTGATCAAAGCGGTGGGTGTCGAAAGTTGAAAGCACAATGTCTGAGACTGGGGCGGAGGCGTCACTCTCGCTCCAGTTTCGTTCAGTCTTTTTCTGCGTGCTTTCACAAGAATGAACAGCGAGACACACGCCGACATCGCAGAGTGCAGTGGAACGCTCGTTGTCTCCTAGGACGGCCTGCACCGCAGAAGCTAGCAGAAGACTTTCCCCATCCTTCCACTTTCCGCCGCCTCTCTGTGTTTTGATTCTGAATTCCGCCTTCCCTCTCGGGCGGGGGGCGGATCCCCGCAGCTTGTCGCGCCAGCCGTTGCTCTGTTGGACGAGAGATTTTTTCCGACTCCGGTGACAGCTGACGGAGCCGCTGGCGTCGTCTTGTGTTCGCCTGGATTTCGGCCATGCGTCTTCCTTTTTCTCCTGACTTCTGTGGCTTCTTCTGACGTGTATGCTTTCTGCCGAGTTCTTTCGATTTCGACCTCATATGCATTCTCCAACCTTCTCTCAATGCGCTTCTGTCTTCCAGGACTGCGACTTGGCAACCTTCGGACCCGAGTACTGCGCTGCCCGCGATAATCCGAACGCCCTCAGTCTCCTGTGGTCACTGGAGCACCGGAAAAACACAATTTACTTTGTCATTGCCATGATTACGCTTGCTTTCGGCATTGCAGTGCAGACGTGCATTCGCTTGCTCGAGAGGAAAATCAGCGAAGGAAGAGACGAGTTCTCGAAGGAAGTGATGGAAACTGCTTTTCGACAAATCGCGACCATCAGCATCGTCAACGTGATTCTCTGGGGAACGATGCAGTCCAACGTCGCAGAAGTCCTCGACGAACTCGTCTTTGGAGATGTACGTACACACGCTGGCGCGGGCTCTTCCATGTCTCTGATTTCGTCTCTGTTGACATCTACATTTATACGTCTTTTAAAGTCTTGCACCAGCGTCTGATTTGCTGTTCTGCGTTGCTTCTTCAGGTCATGCCGCCCCTTCGGGACAGCGACACCGTGCTGGAGAATGTTTCTCCGATGCTCGAGGTCCTTTTCGAAGAGCTTTTCTTCGTCTCGGTCATTCTTCTCGTCTGGTAATACAATTCTTCTCCCCATGCGGACTATTTTTCCAGGACCCGAGTCTCCATATCGAACTTCTCTCTGTGCAGGGTTTGGCCTGTCTGCACCATTCGAGTATCTTCGCGTTAGAGGGTGCTCTCTGTCCCGTTGTCTCTCTGACACACGTTTTCTTTTTCTCTCGGCTTCTCTGCCTTCTTCGCGGCAGCTCTGCGACCTGTGTTGGTCACGGCCTCGTCACCTCGAACAGGACATTTCAGAAAGAAGCTGAAAGTTAATCGCTGAGTGGACTTCCACACACTCGACGGCAGATGCTTCGCACCCGCACTGGCTTCTTTGCATTTCTGAGTCCTTCGATTTTCGTGATTTGGAGACTGCATCGAGCACTCCCAGTACAAGATCTTTTGAATCGGTTTTTCCTCTAAACGCTCGATGACAAAATCGCTTTGACGTCCTCTTGGACATGAATCCATGGAAGTGAACGTTGCAGTTCTGTTGAGTGCGCTTAACTGTGTGCACCTATATTTCGGTATGTCATTTCACAGTTTGGAGGACATCTTGATAGACAAAAACTGTCAGCGGACGCGCGCGCGTGTGTGCCGCGTTCCTTTGTCACATCCGGCTGCTGAGATGCCTTACTCTCCTGCTGGAATCTCGCGTAGCCAGAGGCATCGACTCAGTACGCTTCAGGCGCCAGTAGCTTCATCGTGCGAGAAAATTGGGTGTGTGTCCTGGGTGTCTCTCAGGTATGTTGTCTTTGTCATTCTCTTCCAGTGCATGATCCGACAAATCATCGAGTGGATGCGGAAAATCGACGAAGAAGAAGACATTCCTTTGATCGCTCGAGATGCAGAGACACAGAGCCACCGCTGGTGCGGGGCCGTCCTGGGACGCTCTGCCCTCGACAAAGCAAATTTCATTGCGCACAGGTGAACTTTTCTGCCTTTTTCATCTGCGTCGTTGGTCGAGAAAAAGTTCATCCTCACCTCACTGTGTCGCTCGCTTCTCCCATTTGCCGTCAGCGATGCATCTCGCCCGCTGTTCTTCCTCTCGAGATCGAGAACAACCTTCTTCGCTGGCGGAAATCTTTAGTGTCTCTGTGTCTCCTTGTTGGGGTCGATGTCTCGGTCAATGTTTCGTGTGCTTCATTCAAAGACAGAGACCTGCCAGGTGGCGCAGAGTCGCTTCGTCTGTATCGTTTTCATTGCAATACTGCAACTTTTCTCTGCGTCCTGTGTGCTCCATCAAAAGTGAGAGAGACGGAATGATGCCAGGGGGTTGGACGCTGTCATTTTGTCTAGCCTTTAAAGCATGCACAAAGCCTCGTTGTCTCCTGCCGTTCTCCTGGGGGCGTTCACACTCATGTCTGTGTCGTGTCTGCACGATTTTCTTCTTTTTCGCCTTGTCCTTGTGCATTCTAATCCCCTTTCTTCTCGATTCCTGAGGCCCGTCGCGGCCTTCATATAGTGACGTCTCTGACTACTTCTCTTTGATTTCTCACGCAGAGCGAGCAGCTCACCAAAGATACGGACCGATTATACTTGGCCATGTGCATTTGAGCGAACAGCTGTCTTGTATTTCGCCATTTAAGCGGGACTTTCTCTTGTGCTTCTTAAAAGTGACTTTACCGGGGATGACATGTCAGACCCACTTCGGCATTTGAGTTAACGGACTAGCAAGTCGCGTCCAGCTTTGTACGCTTTCCAGTTAAAGTCGCATGTGGAACCGCCCTGTGTAATCTAATCAGGAAAGCCTTCGTCACCGTTTTTCTTTTTGAGTCTTTCTGCACTCGCAGATACGAATTCACTGACAACGTTCAGTCCATGAGTATCCCAGGCGTCGACCCTTCCGGCTACTACTTCATGGAGTATTTGCGTGCAAGTCTTCTCAAGATGGCCATCGAGATGATTCGTCTGCCGAATTCGACGCTGTTCTTCCTCATGATTATGGACATATGCCTTCGGTAATGTCGCGGGGGGAAAAACGCGAAAAGACTCGCCTTCTTGTTCAGTGCAACGCCTCAAACTCCCGCCTTCAACAACTATAGTGACAATAGTCTTCGTGACATCACAGACACAGGTCACCTATCTTTCTCCATTTGTGTTCCTTATACGTTGGATATCTGTCTGTCGATCTATCCATCAGTCTCTGTATATCTGTCTGTCTACCTCTCTCTATCTACATGGCTGTCGACCTATCTGATTGTGTGTGTCTTTCCTGCATGTGTATCTGTTTTTGTGTCTGTATCGGTCCGAACATGTTGCTTTTTCTCTGACTCCTTTCTCTCCACTTTCCTCTGTGTGTGGGGGCCTGCGTCGCGTTTCCTCGCCAGGCCGTCAGCTTCTCTCTCTTCCCACCCCCGTGTTTTCTCTCTTTTCAGACCGACGTTTAGTTTTCGGTTAGGCCAAGAAGTTGGCCTCATCAGTGGGTTGTCCGCTACATGCCTGGTGGGGATGCTGCTCGTCTGGGCGTACACCGCCAGGATCGAAAAGCAGCTCTTGCCTCGTCACGTTCCACACTACCTGGTTATGCGCTACCATATGGAAGTCGGAGGAGACACCAGCTCTGAGTATCTGAAGGAGTTCGCGCCGCCGTACAAGCTGCAGAAGCAAAAGGTGAGAAAGGCCGCCGCCGAGATCTGACTGAGCAGTCGCACTCGTCGTCGCACAAGCACTCGGCAGAGAAAAGGACTTTATCGAAGCAGAGGCGTACTGAACAGAGACAGCTGTTCAGTGAACAGAGGAAGGAAGGACTGAGGGAAACAGAGAGGATGACTGGAAGCAACGGACAGAAGAGAGAAGAAGAAGAGAGATAAAGCGACAGGAGGATGAAGACGAGGGTGGGGGGGTGGAGCAATCAGATTTTTCACGTTTTCCGCTGTTTTCTGTGAAAAACCGAAAAAATGTGTGCCTTCTTGCAGCCGTTCTCCCCTTGATTCTTTTTTTTCTTAGAATGCATGGCCGGGCGTCTGTTCGACGTTCTTGCGCGGGACGACGCTGCCGAACAAACATCAGCAGCTGTTCTGTTTCTGGGCGAACGGCCCGAACATTGTTTTGCGAGCGGTGGAGGTGAGTGTGTTCCCGCTTGAATCAAAGTTCGCCGCTTCCACGACGCAGCGATTTCTTCTGTCGGACTTCGAATCAGAGCTCGCGAGTTTCATCTTGTGCGGAGTCGAGACGTTCGTGATCACCAAAGGTTTTCTCTTGGTGTTCCTGGCTTCCTGTCCCAGCTCCCTGTTCGAGTTTCTTCATTTTTGCAGCTTCGAGAGACGCCACGGCCCGTACTATTCTTCTCTCTGTTGCCTGTCTCGCGTCAACGCGCGCCTGAGACCTCTTTGCTTTCTTCGTCGGTCTCACACAATGACACTTTGTGTCTCGTGGGTTTCTCTGTGGACTTTCGTTTCTGTTTGCAATTTCACTTTATGGTGTTCGCCTTTGTGCTGGTTTTCTGCGACTTTTCCCCGGCTTTTTCCTTCTCGGATTGATGGTCGCCATCCGGGCGTTTGCTGCTCTGTCTGACTTTGGCATTTGTTTCGACGTTTGGCCTTTTTTGTTTTTTCCAGGCTTCGTTCTTTTGCCAGCTCCTCGTCCTCGCCTGGTGGGTGCAGCTCTTCAGAAGCCACCCGGCAACTTGGCTCAACTTCTGTTGGTGGGGCAACGTCGTCGTCGTCCTCTGTGCCGGTTCGCAGTTCGCACTGTTGAAGAGCGTCGTTTACACGGTTCTTCTTGCCCTCAACTCAGGCATGCTTGTCGATCCTGAACTCCTTGAGAAGGTCAGCGGAAACGCCGGGACAGTCCGCAACAAGATGCCGAGGAGCCAATTGCTGAAAAATCACGTTTTTACACGTTGTTCGTAAACTTAAAAGCTCCCGCTCGTTTTCGCGGACAGAAAACCGATCGTTGACTGTCGCAGAGCTGGGTGCATCGGCCAACGAAGGTCTTATCTGTCGGTGAAAAGAGGGCAGGGAAGCAGGCAGAGAAGTTGCGACTCAGCAAGTTGCTGCATGTGCAGCAGCGACAGTGCATGTGAGAGGGACTCCGCGTTCGCGTTCTCGCCTTTTCTTGCCCAATGACTACATGCAGTGCGCAAGATGTCCCTCCTGCACAAGCCCCCGTAAAGACTCTGTTCTGAAAGAGAGAAGTCGCGTCCAAGAAGGAGGCCTTTTCTCCATGTGGGTGCACGAAGGGTAGTTGTAACACAGTTCGGGGCTAGGAAATGCTGGAAATTCCACCAAGAAATGGCTTGTAGAGCCTCTTTCACAAAACGTATTTTGTGAAAGCAGAACTGATGAAAGAGCCGCGTGCGTTAATCGACATTCGTTCTCAACTATATATATATATATATATATATATATATTTATATGGCCAAGCGTACCTAGAGGGTTATACGAAATCTCAAAAAATCACATAACTCTACATATATGCATGTCGACAGTTATATTGAGATGAAGTGCATAGAAACGTGTAGACTTGGATTTTAAGACTTCATTTTCTGACTCAGAATGGCGGATACTTGAAATGCTTTTTTCAGGTATGGGATCTGCAGCGGGCGGAGAATGTCAGGCGAACGGCAGAGCTTATCGACGCCCTCCGCGTTCAGTCCACGCTCTTCGCTATCAGCGAGGGAGGGGACATGTTCTGGCGGCAGTTGCTCATACGGTGCGTTGTCGTCTTTTAGTATTTCTCCACGGATCTGCTTCACTTTGGGCGGAAAAGAGGTCTCGGAGTGTCAGGGCGTCTACGTGGATTGTGGTCAAGAAGCTGTAGGCGCGTGTGATTTTGGGATGAGAAGGACGGCAAAAACAGAGTCCTGTTAGTGTTTGGTGCTTCTCACGTTTGCGTGAGTCTTTTGCTGCACCTGTCTCAAAGGGTGCTTCAGAAAGGAATTCGATTTCTGTCGTCTCTTCCTCTCTCTTGACCCCCGATATCTCCGGGCATGTGGTGCACTGCGTTGCCTTCTGTTTACCGATTCGCGGAGAAGGGATGAAAGTCGAAGTTCAAGCGTCTTTGAGCTTCCCTAGCGCAAGCACTTGCGTCGGACCTCGCGGCGGTGTCGACTCCAGACCAGTCACACCGGTGGTAAAGAAGGCTGTGGAGCCTTTTCCATGCTTTTGAATTCCTTCCCAGTTGCCTTCAAACTTTTCGGTCTGTCTGCATTTTCCAGTTTTCTCCGAATGTTGCTCATTTTTCTCTGATGCTTGCAGTTCTCTGTTCTCCCAATTTTCCCTGTGTTCTCATTCTTTAAATTTGACTTTTTTTCAGGTCCAAGGGAGCTTCCAGGCAGGCCCAGGAACAGCGACTGAGTTTGTGGGCAGCGCTAGACGAAGAGCATCAGGGCGAGATCAGTCGCGCAAAAATTTTCAAGTTCCTCACGTCTCAGGGATTACCGATCAAATCGGAATCTGGCGTTAATGTGCGTTTTCTCTGAACACCAGAAAACGAAGCGCTCTGCCTTTTCTTGAGGCTCATCACACGCCTCAGGCCTCCTACTCACCACACGGCGACAAACGTCGGAACTGTCTTTTCTACAGACATACATGCAGGCAGACCGGCACACCGAGTCACCTACCTGAGTCACGTTACCTTTTCCTTGTGCACCTACATACATATATATATATATATATATACATATATATACATATATATATATATACATATATATATGTATATGTATATGTGCGGACGTATCTTTGAATGTATGTACTCGTCATGCATTTGCACACGTACATGATGCAGAAGGGAGTGTTTGTGCGTTTGAGTAAATGTATATGACGCGCTCATACATATTTATATCTGTCTATATCCTTACATGAATGAAACGGTAGGCATGCTTGTGTGAGTAGGGGTACACGCAGACGGGCGCGGGCGTTCGCGTGGTGAGTATGGACGACCTCGGAGGCGGCAGGCGCGACACAACTGGCGACGTTTCTGTTTCTGTGCATGCAGGACTTTCTGCATGTCTTTGATCGAAACCATAAAGGCGGTGTGAACGAAGATGAGTTTTTCGTCATGGTCATGGTCGTGAAGCAAATGCTCATGGAGCCTCTTGACCGCGACGCTGTTCGGGTGAGTTCGCCTGGTCGCTTGAAAAGGGAGGCGACCCAGTGATTCTTGTTTTCTTGCGTTTCGCTCGAACTGTGGTAGGTTGTCGGCTTCCAGACGGGATCATTCAAAAGCTGGTTCTGGGGAAACGCTGCAACCTAAACTGCACGACTAGCGTTCATACAAAAAATCGCTTTGACGGCATTTCCCCGTCTGCACTGCAGAGAACGATCCGAGAAGTCCCATATATATATATATATATATATATTGCATATACAAGTGTACATGTAAATATATGTATATATATATATATATATATATATATAGATGTATGTGTAATTATCTATATATATGGATATTGTATATATAATTGCACATGTAAATATATATATATATATATATATATGAATTTTATTTTGGGGGTGCTTGTGGAAGCAGAGAATTTGAGGCGGTGCCTTGGCACAGTTTTGTGCTAGGAGAGGCAAACGTGGAGAGCAGAAGTGAAGTCAGAAGGTGGATAACGCTGCCCTGAGAGTCGATCTTCTCGGGAGCGAAACGAAGCTTAGGACTGGATGCATGCAGTCGAAGAAAAAGACTGGAGGAGCTGCATGTTTGCCTCCTGCTGTTTACTCTTTTTTAGGAACTGTTCGAAGGCCGCTACGGCATTCCCTGGACGTCTCCTGTCGGAATTGATTTGGCAAACTTAAGCAAGATTCTTGCAGAGGTTCGGAACGGCATTGTCGCTGCATGCGCTCCTTTTTTGACTTTCGTGTGTGTCTCCAGAAATCTCTCTTCTGCGTCGTCCACTCTCGCTGTGAATGGTCTTCCGATGAATGTGCAGCAGTCAGCGTAGTTTGACCTATGCGCCGCCTGCAAGCTTTTTTGTGTGCAAGCACAGAGCTTTGCGTGTAAAGACCCCATTCCCTCTACAGTCTTCTCATGTGTCTGTCCGTTCGTGTAGCCACGCAGTTCTTTCCTTTTCGCTCTGTACGAACGGTTAAATTCGTTTTTATCGATTTATCTGTGTTGCTGCTTTTTCTAGATACAGCATGCATGCAGAGGTGACGAGGGGCATGTTTTTATGTAGCGTTTCACCTGGTGGAGAGATCAAGAAAGTGCGAGCTAGCGTTGCGTCGTTTCATGGCATTGTGTCGCTTTGCTTTCCAGCTTCGGCTCACCTTGTCGGAAGGAAAGAAGAGGTATTTGCTCGACTTCATTGGTGGAAAGCGAGGCACGACTGCCGTCTCTCCAGATCACTTCGTTTCCCAGCTCCAAGCCATGGAAGAACAGGCTTTGAATCCGATCCAAGTGAGCTTTGTCCTCCCCTCATACACGCCCAGTTCAGAAACCTCCTATCCCTCTATAAAAACGCGCACATGCAGCGGACACACCTCGAATTTATTCATTCATACATATACATAAATATATATACAAACATATATATATACAAACATATATATATATATATATATATCTCTACGTATGTGGATAATATGCATGCATCTGTCTAGTCATCGTTGTCTTTCCTTGTCCGAGTGCCTTTTCAGCTTGGCCAAACAACTTTTCATGTGGAGAGACAGCGGTGGGGCAAGATACCTTCTTACGGAAATCCGTGTGCGCATAGACAAATCGACTCTCTTGATCATGTGAACAACAGAAACGAGAGTTGCGTTTTTGTGTCTGCAGAGCGAAAGTCTGCGAGGCCCACCAATTCCTGGAGAGCGAGTGTAACATGGCAAGAAATGCATGTTTTAGTGCTCGTTTGTTTCCCTCTGTCGCGCATCGGAGGCGGAACACACACACACACGCATACACAAATTTACGCATCAACATCTTCTGTTGTTCACCGGACTTCCTGCCGCAAGCTCTCAATATGCTTGTCCATCGGTACACAACTATGCGTATTTGTACCTCTACATATTCATCATGGGCAAATATACATATATATATATATATATATATATATATATTTATGTGCTCCTGTAAAAACTTGTATGTATGTATGTATGTATATACTTGTGCATATATATATATATATATATATATATATGTCGACGGGTCCGAATGCGCGTAGGTGAATGGATGCGTTTGTGTGTTGAGTGTGGACGGTTTTCTCGTTTTCTTCCTTTGGTTTCTGAGGTAATGATTTGCTGTCGGGCATGCATTTGGATCAACGGAGCCTGCAGCAGCGGCAACCAAAGGGCCTAGTAGGTTTCGAACCTACATACAAAACTTGGAGTGTGGCAGTCGCGCATGCGTCCGATCTTTTTTTCTATGGGCAACTTTGCCCCAGCCTGGAGGCAGACCAGGCGTGTCAAGTGCTGGACGGGCGAAGAGAAGGAATTTCCTTGTAGTTTTTCGTCTTTTAAAACCTTTATCGCATGGCACGAGCGTCCACATGGGGCTTCCACCCTTCGACAAACGTCTCACCCACCCCGCTGAGAGACTCACATGAACTCGACTCGTCGAAAGCCGCTTCCTCACATGCAACAATACATATATACCTATTTATCCATATGCAGACTCAAGCGCCCAGTGGAACGACAGTACATAGTTGGAAATGCATGCAGTGTGGAGGTATTGGACAGCGTTTGGAGCGTTTGGAGGTTCTTGACTACGCCAGTCGACGGAGAAGGAAGATCGAGACTGAGAGAGAGAACATGATGAAGCAGAGATGTCGCACAGCGTGACGTTGAGGGGAGGCGAAAACAGAGAAGCGTGTAGAAGCGAGTGCAGAGTCTTTTCGAAGCACAAACGGGAAGAACTTTCGCATGCAGAGATCTATTGCAGAGGATCGGTTTGGCATAGACAGTGGCGCAGCTTAGGTCGCCCTGAGTTTGCAGATTGATAGGAACTTGGCGTAAAGGCGAGACTGTTCTAACCGCTGTAAAATTCATGGTAGAAAGCCATGGCTAGTCCTTGTTACGCCGGCGAAGAGACATTTCGTTGCTAGATCACCTCGCGCAATTAAGCATGTCTCTGCAAGGCTTTAGGTTTTTTAGTCGAGGTGGCGACAGAGCATAGCAATGGAGACACGAGAGGACAAAGGCCTGTGTGAGAATATAGAGCCCCCTTGCAGAACCAGCGTCTCAAATTTGTCAACTTCGTAACAAAGAAAGAACTTACAACCGAGAGGCGCCCAGATGCCCGTTCACAGATGTGGCGTACAAGTAGCCAGTCTACTTACCTCTCTGTGGACAATTGCATGTATACTATTGCATTTATTCCTATGCATGCGCATGTATGTGTGTGCCTGCATGCTGCTACGTGTCTGTGCAAGCGAAACAGGCAACAAGCTGGGACAGCTCGACAACAGGAGATAGCTACATCTAGGTTTGCACATGTCGACATGTACTCTTCATGGATATACAAGCCTACATAAGTATACATACATACATACATATATATATATATATATGTATATATATATATATATATCTGTATGTGTAATTATAAACTTGTTGTTTCTCTTTGGAATGGGGGTCCCTGTCTCTTGTACTTTGGGACTGGGAGGGTTGGGTTATTAGAGCGTCAAGGGTGCTTGCAGAAGGAGTGTCTGAAATTTGCGTTCTTCGTCGCAAAAACACAGACTGTCAACCGTGTGAGGAATGGTGGAAAAACAATTTTAACACAGACAAAGCTTTTACTTTTAACAAGACCTTCATTTCCCTTCCTTCGAGGCGTAACAATCCCTGAACACCGGGCACAAGTGGCTGCCTCACGACCTACAATACTCTCCTGTTTGTTCAAGAGAAAACCATATCTGAATCTCCATTTCCGCTTGCCTCATTCACGCTCGTACACAAACCTCCACACGCATATATAAACGCATACAACTACATTTTCATATATATATATATATATATATATATATATACAAATATACATTACATATATATATATATATATATATATATATATATATATATATACAAATATACATTACATATATATATATATATATATATGCTTATGCATGCCTGGTGGAAAGCCACGCCCCCATGTCTTCCGACTTTGCGTGATTTCTGCTCAAGCACCCGTGAAAAAAAGTATGTCCCTAATAATCTCGAGTGTCTCGCGCGGCACTCTTCTTCACTGTTTCTGAAGACTCCGGAGCTGCCCAGAGACATTCTTGGTCGCGGCTTTCGCGGCCCGCGAGACGGGGAGCGTCGCGTAGGCTGTGGGAGAGGCTGCCCTTCCTTGGGTCTCCGCACAAGGCGCAGTATCTCCTCCGGAGGCTGCATTCCCCCTTAAAATCCCCGCATACGCCTGCGCGGGGGCGAAGGTCTGCGGCGAGACTCCCGAGGGATACACCAGAGGTGAAGCTCCAGTGGTGTCAGCGGTTGGAGTGACCTTGTAGGTGTACAACGCCGAAGCGTCTCCTTTTCCGGCCGGCCGGAGAATGCCCGTAGGGCTCGGAGACACGGCGGCGCCTTGAGGCGAGGCGTTGTCAACCTCCAGAAGCCTCAAGCTTTCCTGCAGCGGTCTCTGGGGTACAGAGGAGGCTGTAGGGATTCGGTAGATGGCATCGTCTGCGGGAGGGGAAAACGGCAGAGAATTCGTGCGTGAAAGAGTTCTCGCCTCTTTGTTCCCTCGAAAGCAGGCCGCCGCGGGTCTGTAGCATGCATCTGTCGCCTCGACAGTTGCGAACGCTTGTCGAAGTTGCTGTAGCGTCAGGGCGTTGCGGCTGAGTTCGTGCTGAGCGGAGGCGAGGGCCTCGTCCTTGTCGTTCAAAGCTACACGGCATTCCTCCTCCTTCAAACGCGTCTCCAAGGCGAGGCGGCGAGTTCGCGCGACTTCTGCGAGGTAGGAAGCCTGTCGCTCGACTTCGTTACGTCTCAGCTGGGACTCCAACTCGTACAGATATGCGTCCTTCGCTGCAGAGGCCCGAAGGAGTTGCTGCAGGTGACTGGAGGTCTGTTCCAAGTCCTGCGACAAAAGCGCCAGTCTCTCGTCCAGCTGCTTGATTCGCGCGTCTCGGCGGACGACTTCATTCTGCAGACACATCACTTTCTCGTCGCGAGAAGCCACGATGTTCTTCAGCGCGTTCTGCTGCTCCTCCAAGATCTTGATCTCCTCTTCTCCCTTCTCCGCCCGCTCCGTCTCGGCTTTCAGAGACGCCCGCGCCTGCTCCTGCAGCTGGTCGTAGTCGCGATTCCGTTGCTGCGAAGCAGAGCGAAAAGGGCAAAGAGAGGAGAAAGAATGCTGGATGGAATGCCTGGCGGATGTGCAGAAGGAAATGGGGCAAAGAGCCAGTCAAACAGAGAAAGAGACAGACAACCCTCGACCTCGAGTCGCAGCAGATGCCGAGAGCCGACAAACAAGCTCATCTCGCTCGGAAGAAATGCGTTGAACAGCCAGAGGAGAGAGAGAGGGCCGCCGACGGATTCGTTTCGCGAAACGTGGAGACAAAGTTGACAGAGAAGACTTTTTTTACTTCTTTTCTGCTTTTCTGTCTTCCTCTGAACAAGACTTTGCACGCGACCTCCGCCCCATGTTTGTACCAGTAAATGCGACTGTCGCTCTGCGCCTGAGTCTTAGGTCCGTTAAAAACAACAAATTTGTCGAGAGACATGCCGAACGGAAAAGGCGAGACAGCGCCACAAAAGACTTTCGCGACTTCGGAATGTCGAACACCCACATAGAGAGTGTCTTCACCTGTCAAAGCGGGGCTGACCCGCAGACAGGAGCCTTGAAACGAACACAGAGTCGATTCTTCGAAGAACCATTGAAGAAACTCCATTCGCGAATCTGTCGAACGCGTCTCCCGCTTTCTCCGTTTTCATCTCAATTAGATACTTTGAATAGTAAAACAGGACTCAGGAAACGCAGAAGACAGCCCCGTCTTACTGCAGCGAAGAGAGAGCCTCCGCCTCTTTACCTGGAGGAAGGTTTCGACTCTCGCGAGTTTCATGTCTCTCTGAGACACCATCTCCAACAGGCCTGCAGCTTCTTTCCGTTTGTCTGTGAGCTTTCTAAAGGTTTCCTCGAGTAGCAGCTCCCGGCGGCTCTTCTCCTCCTTCAGCGCCGCGACTTGTGCGTTCAACTGCTTGATCTTCTCCCGCAGTTCCACACTGTCTTGGACCATGGCGATCGCCTGGACGCCGAGCTGGACAGCAGACGCCTCCTTCGTCTCCGGGTCGGAGACATTCATCGCGGCTGCTAGCTGTTTGTCTTTCTGCAGCAGAAGCTCTCTCATGTCTCGTCGCTCTTCTCGCAGGGCCTCCAGGCGCCGCGTCAAGAGCCTGTTTTCATCTTCTTTCTCCCGCAAGGTCTTCACCGCCTCGATTGTGCGAACGCCCGGGAGGTCGGACGCGTCCTCTCCGGCCTTCAGTCTGCAGTGCAGAGAGGCAGAAAGAAAACCGAGTTCAGTGCAACTCTTTCTTCACAGTAACTAGGGTCTTGCGGCAGAGCCAAATCTCTTTTTGTCGACCATCGAAACCACGGACGCGACTCGGAGGCACTTGGAAGACTAGAACCATCGTTCCGGGAGTGCTACGCCCTCAAACAGGATGTTGACGCAGGCCATAGGGGGGACGTGGAGCTCCCAATTCCTGGTGGAGCTGGGGCGTTTGTAGCCGCGACTCAGAGAAGAGAAGCTGGCACAGAAACAAAGACGGCGCCAAGGAGAAGGAGTCGCGGGAGCGACAGAAGACAAGACACGAAGGGGAGACTGCTGCTGTGGATAGGGTCTATAGAGGGACAGGAGATGCCGTGATAGCGCAGGAAATGCAAAGAAGTCGAAGAGAAGGGAGGAAGCGAGCAAGCGACAGAGGGTGAGGCAAGAAGTGAACTGTGAGTCTGAGAAGCAGAACACGGAGAGAGAAAACAAAACCTTTCTGTTGCGGTTTCAGATCTCTTCTTCAGCTTTCCTCATGTTTCACATCAGGGTCCGGTTCCGCCTCTCCTCGTCATTTATCCGTGCATTTGGCCTCTTATGTTCCGCCTTTTTTCCCTGTTGACTTACGCGTTGATCACTGCATCTTTCACGAGCAAATCGGCGCTCAAGTCGCCTTTCTCTTTCCTGGCCAAATTCACCTCAGCCCTGAGCTGCTCAACTTCCATCTCCTTTTCACAGAGATTTCCTCGGAGGTGGCGAACTTCCTCGAGCTCCGACGTTCCCTCAGCAATGCGGCGGGCGTTCGCCTGCCTTTCCAGGAGTCGCAGCTCCAGTCGTTTCTCCTCGATGAGGGCCTGGGTCGAGGAAACAAAGACAACAGAAAAACGCCGCTCGGAGGAGCCTCTCTCGGTGGAACAGTGCGGCCACTAGCGTCAGCGGAAGGAACGCGAACTGCCCTCCACCTTGGACTCTAAAAAGAACGCTTTTTCTGCAGAGTTCCCCCACCCAACACAGAGCCTGACTACGGCGCTGGAGCCGCCGACATCGCAGCCTGGTGCGCTGAGGAGCAGAAGCGCGCCTAAACGTTTGCCTCTTGTGGCCAGTCGTTCAAACAGGAGCGACAGTCTGTTGCAACTGTCTCTTTACTGAGAGGGGGTCTGCAAATGTTCCCGCCCTTGAGACAGAGACGAGAAAGTGGAGGGGAGAGACACTGGCGAGTTCCGGAGAAAGGATGTTTGCGAGCGACACCCGGAAAAAAAACGGAGAACAACAGCGACCAACACACGCCGTAGAAAAACGCGGACATCGCTCAGAAGAAAACAGACGTCACTCTGAAGAACAGCACCCTGAGAGACGCATGAGAGGCGTTACCTGGAGTTCCGCTTCCTTTCTGAGGAGCGCGGAGGTGAGACTCGAGTCTCTGTCGACGGCCGCTCTGTCGGGGAGTCTCCGTCGGGCGTCACCCCAGGCTTCACCTGTCCCTGCGGCCGCGGGGGCAGCAGGCCCCAGAGTGGGGACTGTGAGCTGTCGGGTATCGTGGCGGATCTCGTACGCGCGCGAAGGTGAGGGCGCATGAACGACTTTCCCTGCGTCATTTGCGACATGGTAAAAACTCTCAGAGGCAACTCCAGCAGGCACTGCAGTCGTCGTGTAGGCGCGAGATCCGCCGGCGGGTGGAGGACTCCCCGAAGGACTGAGAAGCGGCGCGGGAGCGTAGTAGTAGTAACTTCGCGTGGACGGTTGAAGCAACGGCATTGCGGCTGCGGACGCGGGACGTTTTCCGGCGTTCGGGGAGCAACAGCAGAGCGCGTTCGAGTCGCATGCAGAGCCTTCGACTGGCACCAGGGGAGAAGGCGCATGCAGCGAAGCATGCACTGGCATCGGGGAGGCCTTGAGATCCCGCGATCGAGTCTGGACCGGAGACGACAGGGACCGAGCTGGCACAGGCGCCTGGCGCTTCACAGTTGCCCGGTACCCTCTCCAGCGAGAGGGTGTCTCCAGGGGGAACTCCGGGAGCTCGAGAGGAATCGACTGGCCGAGCTTCGCACGCGGAGGAGGAGCCTCGGCCTCTGAGGGGAACGAGAGTCGCGGCGTCGAAACGAAGTCGCTGTGCCCACACTCGCACAGACGCAGAATGGACTCGAAGATGTCCAGAGGCGAAGGCACTGCTCCACAGTCTGCCTCAGAGCTCTCCGGCTCGGAAGCCGAGACCCGAGGCGCAGGGTCACGAGGCGAGGAAGCCTGAAGCGACCGCGATGGGGCAGGCGTCGCCTCCAAATGCAGTCCTCCTCCTGAGGAAGGCGGGGATGATGCAGGCGAAGGTGCGACAGGAGACCCAGAAGAAGAACTGGGAGGAGCAGCCGAGGGTGGAGCGGGGGGAGGCGGAGAGCTGGAGGTGGAGGTAGGTGAGGGAGTTGTCGATGGCAGAGGTGGAGGAGAGGAATCGGAGGAGGCTGGTGGCGAACGCATAGAGGAAACGGAGAAGAACGCGAGGGGAGGGAGTGGAGAAGCTTTCAGGCGAGCGGTCGACGCTTCGACGACTCGGTCGCGGTTGCCGAATTCGAAGATTCGTTTCGAAACCCGGCGAGAGCGTTTTGAGGAACGCAAACGGAAGAACGCGTTGGAGAGTTCTTGAGAGAAGGCTGCTGAACAGTAAAAAACAATGAGGCAGACGTGGAAGGAAAATGTGGCGACGACCTCCGCACAAGTGGAAATGCTCGAGGTCCACGAGAGAAACAGAAACGCGGAAAAGGCGCATCGACAGAGCTGATAGACTCAGTGGAAACGAACGAGCCAGTCTTGACGAAAAAACCGAAGTGACTTGCAGAGAGGCACTGAAGAACGTGGTAGCCACACGAGGGGTTGGTTGAATTACGCAGAACGTCCTCAGTTTCGCGCAACGTTTGAGTCCGAACCGACTTTCAAACGCACACATCGACTCTATGTTTTGGTGTCCAGGGCCTTCGGAGTCAGGAGAACGTCCAGCGGTAAAAGTTTCTTTGCGTTTCTTCCTACTCTTTCGCTCTTTCTCGGCGGAACTCGCGGTTCCTCGGAGGCGAAGAAGACCGGAGCTCCGAAACGAACAGTGACGCCTCAGATTCGGTTTAGGCAGCGCGTTTCGAGGTCGGCAGGAAACCGAAAAAACAGGTACGCAAGACTGTCGGCACCGAACGCGGAGATACGGAAAGCAACACGAGAAAACGGTTCTTTTCAAACAGGGAAAACGCCCGCGGGAAAAGGCGCGAAAAATCACTAGCTAGCCAGGTGAGTCCGCATCGACGATGAACTCTGCCAATACAATCGAGTGTTTCATGAGCGAACTTGAGCGACACAGCACAACAAAGTAGGAATGAAGGGCTTTCTCGTATCTTCCTGGGAATTTTATCCTTGCACAGAGTTCTTTTCCACATCTCCTCGTTCCCGACATCCTCATCCTCGTCTGTCGCGAGAAAAAAGAAACCAGAGTCTGCTGTCTGCCGTGAAACGTAGACTTCGCTAGTCGCACGCGCTGCGAAAGCCGCAAAAAAGTGCCTGCTCGGCAGCTGACGGCGGTGAAACCAGAAACCACTTTCTTCGTTACAGGAGGGAGACGACTGAACAAGGCACTCGTGTTTCGCATTTACCGCGAGAAGACTAAAACCGCGTAGAAACGGTAAGTTCCACGCACTTTCGGCGTCGCGAAAGCATGCTGCTGCAGCTGCTGGTGTACAGGCGTCAACTAGGAGAAGTCAAGGTGCGAGCAGAACAAAGAAAGGGAAGGAGTTCCGGCGCTTTTGCAATCTTCTACAGCAAGGACGCACACTCCGGAAGCAGAGTCGTGTTCTACAGGCGCACGTAACATTGATTTCTACGAAATGATCTCGAGGCTGTTGCGCGCTGCAGTTTACAACAAAATCAAGGGTGTTCTTCAAACAGCGAACCGACTGAGAACGTACAAGACGCAAACGGATCTGCGCCAAGAAGTGCCACAAATTACCTTGATTGTCCTTGTTGCGTTAGTACATGGTGCTCAATAAGCTCTAGTTCTGCAAATGTTCTCCCCTTATCCTTCCACGCGGACCAGACGGAGGAAAAAAGTGAGTCCCGTCCGCCGGTGTCCACCGTAGCTTTGAAGAACGAACATTTCTAGATAAGCTCTACGAAAGAGAATCTGACAGACCATAGATTTCCTGTTGTGGACTAGTCTGCGAAGTCCTTTTGGCTCCTAAACACCTCGAGGCCTTGGTATTTTCAGGAATAGCAGTCGTGAATGCCACTGAGAAATGAGTCCGTGTCTCTCCCCTGGGGAGCGAGAAAGACACAGACAGCCTCGCCCAAGTTGCCGGCTGCGTAGCAATCAGTTCCGACGGAGGAAACCTCCCAACTTGACTTGCATGCAGCATCCTTGGTACTCTATGATGAGGTTTACAGTTCCGGAAACAGTTTGTGGATCATTACGGGGGTCTCTAGTGCCCAGATGAGGAACTCGAAAGCTCAATCACGTTCACCAAATGCAAATCAGGCTGTCTCAAATTCCTCCACACTCGGCTGACTAGTCACTTTGCACCTTCAGCGTCGGCAAAAAACTTGTGCGAGGATCGCCTATTAAACTGTGACTCCAGCTGGACAATCCTCCCTTGCAAAGTGTGAGCTGAGGAAACTGATTCCAGGAATGAGGAACAGCTGACCAAGTTCTTCATGACTGCAGTCTGCCCCACTCACTACTCGGGCGGAATGTGCCGGACAGAGAGGACAACGAAAGGACAAAAATTCCTTTCTCCCTCAGACAAGACAGAATCCACCGTGACGTTCGCTCTGGAATGTCGATACAAGAAGCTCCGCAAACAGCTTATGGTGTGAAGTGTTTGAACAGCTGTCACAGAATTGAGAACGCTTTGTGTGGAGGCTCTCGGTGACAGCGAACGACGTTCGGCTGTCCGCAGCGTCGCAGTTAAGCAACCAGAACGTACGTTCCTCTTTGTCCGCCAGGTCTGTGTGTCGGCGCTGTGGCAGCTGCGTTGGCGCGACTCTGTCAAGTTAAGGGAGAAACTCTAGCTGGACGGCGCTCCCTCACTTGGACATTACGGAAGGCATCGACCTTGAGACATTCAGTTGCGCGTGTATAAACGGGGACTCACAGCGGCGACCTCTCTTCCTAGGCGGTCTAATGGGGAGCTTGCCGGAGGTGCGTTTTCTTGTGTTCGAGTTAATCCGTCAAAAGGAGAGCATGCGGAAACGTTTCTTACGGAGGAGGCGCAGTCACGAACAAGCGAAACATTTCTTAAAAAATCAGTTCTCACGGGGAACGGAAAAACAGTGGAGATAACTGCTGCAGAGACACTTGACGCGTGCAGTGAAACTAGATCGAGAGAAAAGGAGTTTCCGAAACGACGCGCGTCTAACGAGAAACCTGCTTCAGCTGGATAATGTCAAGAAATTACGTTCTACCATTAAAACGCGCAATCTCCCGCTCATGTTTGCGCCCGGAAGAACCAAACATACGCACTGTCTCAGAAGAAAACACAAACAGAAATCAACAGACTCCGTCCATGCTTCCCCACACAGCGGCCGAAGGCGCTTCCTCTGCCATGCGTTTCCAAACTTCAAACAATCCTTGGGACTCCCAAAACGACTTTTGCATTCTACCTTGGCACACACATATACATATATAAATATACAGACAGATATGCATATATATATATATATATATATAAACATAAACTACATTATATATATTTATATATAATACATATGTACAAGATATGCGTATGTGTATGTAAATATCCGTGGTGCACGCGCATTTGTGGAGGTCTCTGTGTTTGACCTCGTGGGCGTGCATGCAGTGGAGCATGAAAGTCACCGATGAAACGAATCGTGTGAATGAGCGGAGCCTTGGCTCGCTCCACCGACTTGAGGTCCTTGAACGAAATGCCGAGCTGGCAGAGCGTCGTCGCCTGCCACAAGCACCGACCGATGAGCTAACCTTTCGACTCTGTCGTCGCGGAGCTTTTGGATCCACTCCTGCGAGAAAAGACCAAGTCGACGGATAAGAGAAAACGGAAAGCGAGTAAATTCGTGAGAAAAAAGAAGATAAAAAGGGGAAAACACACTTTCGCGACGTGCTACCGTTGTTTGAAAAAGAAGAAAATTCCATTCTTCAGAGTCTGTCAAAACACCGGGCATAGAAGAGTACACACTGGCCAACCTCTTCTCACGATACATGCGTATCTATGCATATTTGCACACAAACCACAATGTACATATATATATATATATATTTATATATATATATATCTAGGAAGATGCATGCGAATCCACCCTACGAATGCAGAAGCAAGTTAGAAATACATGTATAAAGATGTAAAAGATGCATGAGCAGATCTGCGTGTGCAAAGAGCGTACTCGAAACGTTGTCTCGTCGAAGCCGTAGTTAAACCACTGAGACTTATCGCGAGCGTACATCCACTTGCGATCTCTTGACACCTCCCATTCCATAACGACCTGCGTCAGAGAAATACACAGGAGAGGCGCTCACGAGAAGGACTAAAGCAAACGACTCGGCGAGAAGTCCCGGCGGGAGGGGAAAACGAAGCGGCATGCTCAAACGCACCGAGCAATCCGGAACCAGCGAGCTTCCTCGCCGTCGACTCTGTTGGCTCGGGCGTTCTTCCTGTCTCAATTCGTGTGTCTTGCTTGTCTTGGTTCGTTTTTCTCCGTCACGCTTCTTCTGTCATCTTTCCCCTGCGCTGTTCCTTTGTCTGGCTCTGCTCGCTTGCTTCCTTTTTCTCTTCGGTGTATTCCTGTCGCTGCGCCTCCACCTTGGTCTCTTCGATTCTACGTCTCCGCTGCTTTTTCAACTCCCGCCTCACCTTTCCTTCAGCTGTTGCAGCTTCGACGTCGGGGACGCCTGCATGCGTCTGGCTGCCTCGCGGCAGAGACGCAACGCCTTTCACAGCTTCAGCGCCTTCCGCTTTTTCCCCTGTGGCATGCGCGCTCTCGAGAGCCTCCGCCGGGTGACGAAGAAGAGGAAAAGGGTGCGACGACGCGAGGACTTGTTGCCCAGAGAGAGAAGAAAACAGAGCTCCTGCTCCCTGCATGCAGCGCCGGCACAGCGTGGAAGGTGAAGTGGAAGAAGAATTGAGAATCGACACAAGGACGCGACCCGCGAGGCGACAGAGACAGGAAAGGAGCAAAATACGGAAAATGAGGCAGAAACGCAGAGCGAAAAGCAGAGCGAAAAGCAGAGGGAAAAGCAGAGACGCGTCGAAGCAGACCGGAAAGACGATGAGACGGAGACACAAACAGACACCTATAGAAGAACAGCTCCAGAGAGACAGAAGGCAGGACCCGGCGGCATTTGCAAAGGAGACACAGATCCCTCACGCTCGCCGTCTCCTTTCGCCCTCAGAGCGTTTCCCCTCAGTTCCGTCTCGTTCCTGTCTCGTGTGAGTTCCTCAAAAAGGAAGAAACAACTCGAATACATGGCAAGACAGAAACAAAGCAAAGACGTACAACGTCGAAAGTCCTCAGTGCGGTTCCCGAAAGCACAGAGAGAGAGAGAGGGAAAGTGCAAGCAGAACTGTGTGGACCACGAGCTAAGAGAGCTGCATATCCTCTTCTGGTCGTCGACAAGAAAGCATTTGCGACTTCTCTCATTGTTTTTCTACACTCGTATGGACAGCAAGAGAGGACGGCTTGTAAATGCTCCTGTGGTCAGCGCCGCCGTAACGGGGGCGGTCACCTTTGCCAGGATCATTCATACGCGTTCGCTGGAGGGGAGCCACTGCGACTTCGTTCCGCTTTTCAGCTCCCTTCTTCTCTCTGTCTCTCTTTCTGAGTTTTCTCTGAAAGCTGTGCTACGGCTTTCCCGACGTTTCTCGCCGGCTGCCTCCACGCTCACTCCTGTTGCGTCCTCTGCGCATTCGAGGATGCCTTCGATGTTCTCTCCGACGCACACACCGTCTGTGGGGTGTCTCTGCGCAGCGGCGTCGCCCAGGGCAGAAGCCAAAGTCGTCTCTGGTCGCAGACTGGTATCGAATGAAGCGTCTGCTTCAGCTGGAGGAAGAGCCTCGCCAGATCCTGCCTGCGGTGGAGGAAACGGAGCGAACGCGGGAGGTCCGCCAGAGCGCTGCTGCTCTCGTGCGAAGTCGGTTATCGTTCCCTCGTCCGACGTACCACACAACAGAACCTGCATGCAGAAGAAACGAAAAACGGAAAGGACCCAGCGTTCCCGAGGCAAAAGAAATATTAAACGTTTCCAGCCACTGATGAGACACACACCCTCCAAGTCGTCTGCCAACATGTCCACCTGTTCATGTCAATCACGGAAATCCAGCTCTTCTCGCACTATATATATATATATATATATATAATACTTGTAGATATATATATCTGTACATCCATTACATCCATATGGAGACAATTCTACGCACATAACGTACATATATATATATATATAAATGTACATGTATATATACATGTAGTAGCTGTATATAAGCGTGGAAGAGGATGCAGGAGGAGGGTGATTTGTGTGTCTGGGTCTGCATGTCTGTGTTCTGTGGAGATGGGGGAGAAGAGCAGATGCGCCAGAGGGAAATTTCGTTTTTCGGAGCCTTTTTCGGAGGGGCTCTTGGCATTCCTTCTCTCTCTCCTGGAACAACTGAGTGTCCGTGCGTCTGCCGATTGCCGCCGGTTTCTTTTTTTTTCTTGGAGCGGCTCCCTTCGTTCCTCCGATGTCCCCGGAGTCTTCCGGCACCGAGGTTACCTGCACGCTGTCTTCCTCATCAGCTTCGCGCGATGCATGCAAGTTGTTGCTCCGTTGGTAGCTCGACATCGCGCTGGGGCGCCAAGCAGAGACTGAGAGAGAAGGAACGGAAGCGGAGACGCAGGAGGTGGAAGGAGACAGGAGATGACGAGGAGACTGGTGAAAAAAAGCAGAAATGAAAGACGCAGAAGAAAAAGACGCAGAGGAGAAAAAGACGCAGAGGAGAGAGAGACGCAGAGGATAAAAAGACGCAGAGGCGAAGGAGCCTGGGAACAAACGCAAGCAGAGTGGACGCGCGGGAGAGAGAGCGAGGAAGGAGAGAAACCGAAAATCGGAGACCTCTGCAAAGAGGAGCGGCGCGAAAAAAAGTTTGGCAAAGATGATTCCTTTTCGCTGCACAGAGAAACCAGACAGACGAATCAGAGGCAGAAGAAGGACTGGAAGCTGGAGATTTGTTCACGGAAAGCAGAAGGGGAGAAAAAAACCCAAGCAGGTCGATACAGCGAAGGAGAGGGGAGAAGCTGAGGGAAAGAGAGATTCCTTTCAGAGAGAAGGAAGCTGCGAGCATTGGGAGGAAGACTTGAGCATTCTTTATTTCCAGAAAGCAGAAAAAACACGGGGAAAAGAACACTTGGGAGTATTTCTCTCGCTTTTCGGTGTGGCTTCTTCTTCGCTTTTTTGCATGCACGGATCGACTTTTTTAAGGAGACGCGACGACCCAACCATGGACCAGGAAGACACAAGCTTTTTCTCGCTGCGTTTTCAATGCGGAGTTTCAGTGTCTTGTATGCTTCTTACTTTGCACACTTTCTCTCTGTATCTCCGTTTCTCTCTCTTCTTTCGTTGCTCTCTTTTCGGAGTTTCCTATACGCGAGGCAACGATATAAAAACAAAGGAACGAGAGATACGGCGACCAGGTAGCCAGTTGCTCTTCTGGTGTCTGACGCCTCTTTTCTGACGGCTGGTACGCATCGTTCTCTCTTTTTCTCTTTCTTCCTCTTTCTCTTCCTTCTCACCCTCTTCTGCTGGCGTTTGCTGCTGAACCGGCTTGTCCGAAGAAATCCCTGTGTCTTGTTCTCGCCACCGAGTTTCCAGCTCCCTGCTGCCTCGAGTTGTCGAACGCGCTTTGTTTTCTCGATTCCCTGGACCGTCCAATGCCAATAATGATCGAGGCTCACGAGGAGAAACGCCCTTTGTCTGCGCGAGAGACGCTTCCTCTTTCACCTCTCCTCCCTGCTGTCCATCCTTCTTGTTCTTGTCCGGCGCCTCCCTCTTCTCTCTTCTCTCTTCGTCGCGCGTCCTCGTTCCGCTCTTCTCTTCTCCGCCCTCTGGGGATTGTTCGCGCGTCTCCTCTCAAGGGGAGTCTCTTCAGAGTTCGAGCGCCTGTATCCCGTCTTCCCGGTCGACCTCGTTGCCGGTAGAACGGCTGCACGGTCTCTTCCCCCTGCATGCACTCGGGTGTAGCTCCTCAAGACGTTTTCCTGCCGTTTTCTCTGCTTCCTTCTTTCCTTCTTCTCCCTTCCGCATCTTTCGTTCTCCACAGGCTGCGTCCGTTCTATGAAGCGTCTGCATCTCGACTCTTCTCTCTGCCGCTTCCGTCTCCCCTGCATGCACTCGGGTCTCCACCTTCTGTAGTGCCGCCATGCAGCAGCTTCGTCGCTTGAATTTCTTCGACAGTCTGCTCGTGCAGCGTCCTTCGCAGGAGTCGAAAAAGGACTTCAGACCTCCGTCCTCTTCAGCTTTCTCTCACCCTCAATTGCAGCCCCATGGAGCGACGGCACAGCCTACAGGTGCTTTTCTTTTTCTCGTCACCCGCTCTGTTGATTTGTTACGTCTTTTCCCCTTCATCTCTTCACATCCTCCTTCCCTTGTTCTTCTCTCTCCTTCTCTCTCTCCTTCTCTCTCCTTCTCTCGCCTTCTCTTCTCTTTTCTGCGACATCCTTCTCCTCTGTTTTCTTCGTCCTCGTCTTCTGTGTCTCGCTCGTTCCTCCTTCCCTGCATGCACTGACTGCTGTTACCTTCTGACGCACACTCGCCTCTCTCTTCGCTCTCCACTCACATGCTTCCACTCCGTCTCCTTCGGCGCGCCTGTGTTTTTTGCACTCCAATTCGAGTTTCAAGTTCTCGCCTCTTCCCTCACCTCGAGAGTTACGGGATCAGGGTGTTTCAGAGCGCCTCCGGTGGTGGACTGGTGGATTGCCTGCTTCTCTTCTGCTTTCCATGTTTTTTTTCCAGGTCCTCCTCCCCTGTTGCCGCCAGACGTTGTCTGTGCAGCAGGGACGCCTTCTCAGCTCTGGATAGGCGACGCTCGAGGTCGCGCTCACATCTTCACTGACGAAAGATTTCTCTCGCCCATTGAAATTCCGGTCTTCTCTCGCGGATTCCTCTCCATGCATGCAGCTGCAGACGCCCACTGCATTGTCTGTGTGGGGTACGGAGACGAGCAAGGACGAAAGATCTGCTTCTCCGTCTTCTTTCTGCTCTCTTTTCCGACCCTCTGCCGAGAGCCTCTCGTTCCTCTCTTTGGCTGCAGCGACAGACCGTCGGAGTGAAGAGAGAGTCTAGTCTGTAGATCCGTTCATGAACATCGAAAGAGCGTTCAAGCCAGTTATAGTGCCGGCAGTCATAACGAGATGGACTTCTCTCGATGTCCTGATCTTCTTTGTATCTCTGCGTTTCACTCGTCAAAATACTCCTTTTGCCCTGATCGACCTCCAGAGATATCGCTTCTTTCTGTCGAGTTCTGTTTCCTTCTTTGTTCATTCGGCTTCTCATCGGCTTCACCTGTGATCTTGAAAACCGGACCTTGTATGATTCGTCCCTCTCGCTCTTCTTTATCCTTTTCTTCTCTCTGTCTCTCTTCTGCGTTCAGTCGTATCTCTCCCACTGGTCCCCCGCCCTCTTCGTTTCCCTGCTTTTTCTTCGTTTCCGTTGGTTTCCTTCCTTTCTGTCCCCTCCTCCCCTCGCTCGTTTTCTTCTCTTTCTATCCTTCTTCTCTCTCTTCCTTCTTTTTTCTCTCTTTTCTCTCTTTTCTCTCTCCCCTCTCTCCTCTCTCCTCTCCGCTCTTCCTGTCCGCTTGCCGCTTTCACGGTTCGTGGTTTGCCTGCCTCCTCTCTGCTCTTCAGTCGCGACAGCGTGGAGCCGGGCGCCTCTGCGTCTTCTCTGCCGCCGCGTACTGGGCAGCCGGCCTCTTCTGCGCATGCAGCGGAACGCGCGGTCTGGAAGTACAAGTCCTTCAGCACCCTCCAAGTTGACGCTCGTGGGCTCCCTGTGCTGCTCAGAGAGGCTACGCTCTTTGCCCGGGTCCCGGAGCAGGTGCTCACATGCAGCGACATCAACGGACCTTTCACGATGCTCGCGGTGAGAAAGACCGGACAGCGAGGCGAAGTCGACCACAAACAAATAAACATCTCACATGCAAGAGTCCTTCCCATGCAGCAACGCAACTGTGCACACGGCCAGTGATGCCTGTACGTGTACGTGCGTCTGTGTGTATCTGTGTATTATATATGCGCATGTACATACACATATATACATGTATACATATCTCCATATATACACATATACATCATATATACATATATAAATATATACATGTATACATATCTCCATATATACACATATACATCATATACATATATACATATATACATATCTACATATCTACATATATACACATATACACATATACATATATACATATATAAATATATACATATATATATATATATATACATATACACATATACATATATACACATATACATATATGCATATGAATATATTCGCGCATGCCACTGTTAAACTGCAGGCCCATTTGATATCTGCCTGAGTACACAAATCCCTATGCACAAATCGAGCTGTAGATGTCTTGCAGAGAGAGAAACTGTTGAGTTTGAGCAGAAGCGGAATGCCCGTTTGGATCTCTGCTTGCTTGTTCTAGGGTGGAACCGAAGCTGCAGGCGTCTGCCTCTTTCGCGGTGACCTTCTAAGGGAGAGGACTTGTCGGCTTCGATTCATCAAGTGAGAAGACAGAAAAACAGCGCCTGTTGATACCACACAGGCACGGTGAATAGAGAATCCCTACCCACATTTCCATGTAGAAACGGCGCATTTCTATATCTATATCTATCTATATATATATATTTATGTATATGCATACGTGTACAGATATGTATGCCGTTATATGTTTCTGTGCATATATATATATATATATATATGTATATATATATATATACGCATATGTATACATGTATATATATGTATATGTGTATTTTATGTGTGAATACAGACAACTCTGTGTTGGTACGAATGATGGGAAGACGGGAGATGGAGGGCGGGAGGAGAGGAGAATCGAATTGTTGCATTTGCCTCGTTTTCTGCAGAGAGAACGACCTTCCTGTGACAGCCGTCCGCTTCCTCGCGCCCTCAGCGAGCCGAGTTTCTGAGGAGAACGAGGACAGGAGATTTCACCTCCTTGTGGCGACTCCCCAAGGCATCGCAGTGCATGCAGTCCCAGGAAAGGGAGAGCCTGAGGTAGGCAAGGAGAAACGATTCTCTCGTCGCTCCGAAGCTGCCGGCAGAGGCAGCCTCGCGCATCAGCGACGCGGAGGCTGAGAAAGGGGGACCGAGGGAGAAGGCGAGGAGAACAGCGCAGGAAGAAAAGAAGGAGCAAGGCTGGAGAGCAGGGAGGAGATCGGGAAGAAACGAAAGGCGAAAGGGAGGGAGAAAGAGCCGACGGATGAAGGATACAGAGAAGCGAGAAGCAGGCGGGAGAAGGAGAGGAAAGGGAGAATGACGAGGAGCAGAGAAAGAAAAGGGAGAGAGGAAAGGTTCTCGCGTTCAATCCCAAAAAGACGACCTCCTGAAGAGGCAACCAGGGAACGACAGGAGACAGCGTGTGTACGGAAGAGACACAGACGAGAGCCACCCGGAGAGCGGTCAGTGCGTAGTGCGAGCGAGAGGCCTCTCCTTGAAGGCCGGGCACAGTGTCTGTCAGCAAACAGGAGTTTTGCTGGTCTTCGGTGCCCCCTCCCCCCCCCGAAAACCATGGCTTGTCAGGTAGCAGTCTCTTTCTTTGCATCCGAACTTCTCTGCTAAGTGCTGCGCTCCAAGCAACCGTGTGCGACACTGTCACACCCTAACGGAAATTCAGATCTGTGCTTCAAAGGCCCTGCAGAGGGGATAAAAGAATCGATGTCGACTTTTTCGAGTGCGAGCTTCTCCGTTCTTCGCTTCGACTTCTTCCTTTGATGCCTCTGTCCATTTCCTTCGTCTCGCCGCTGTTCTGCTGATCCCTTCGACTCCCTTTCCAGGTGACGTACAGGGATGACTTGGCTGGCCTGCCTTCCCCGCTTCTGACGGCCCAGCTGCTTTCGCCTAACCAAGCGGCTGTCCAGCAGGGTGAAGGCATTTTCTGTCTCGACGCCCGAGCAGGTTCGTGGACAACTCGACAGTTTCCGAGTCTCCTCTCTCCGCAGTCACTTTCTGTCGCCTGTCTCACTCTGGGGATAGGCCTTTGCCATGTGTCTCGCATCCGAGGTTGTGTCAACGAGTATCCATCGATACGCATTTTTCAGATACTCTTGTACAACCATCGGTATTCATTCAGTTAGAAAGACACGAGCACTATACATACATGTACACACACATATAAACATATATATATATATATATATATGTATGTATGTATGTATGTATGTATGGGCGTAGATGCGTGAATCTCTGCTTGTACACATACGTTTACATACGTTTGTTGTGCAGCGAGGATTCGCTGCTGTGTTTCGATTTTTTGTGGGCTTGAAGCGTTCTTTTCTCGCGGACATCTTCTCTCGGATGTGTGGTGGATCTGAGTCTGTTCCTGGTCCAAGTTGCGCCTGTTGCCGCTTGAAACGCTGCTGTCGACTTCTTCTCGGCTCTATACGCGTGTATCGCCAGTCCCGAAACCTTCTCGCCGTTTTTCGCCGCATGCACTTCTGTCGCGTGCGCGAAAGCAGTTTCAAGGGTGGCGGAGCTGTGCTCGCTCCAGCAGCCGAACGTCTCAGGAAGCAAAGGGAATGCCATGTCACTCGTCTCCACTCGTCTCCACGAATTGCAGCTCGCTGGCAAGCGGGGGGCAAGGACCGAGGCGCTCCAGCGCTTGGCTGGACATGCCCCCCCCCCTCCCGGGAGTTCCTCGCCGACTCCCAGACCGAGACGTTTCTCCATTTGTCTTCTGGGACGTTTCGCAGGGAATCTCTGGGCGCTGCCGGTCGACGGCTGCTGCATGCAATTGGCGTCGCACAAACACTACTTGATTTCTGTCTCAGCGTCAGCGGAGGAAACCTGTTCAGGTTCTCCGGTTTCTGCTCCCTCTCAGGCAAGTAGCGAAGGTCTGCGGAAAACGTGCAGAGGATTTTCAGAGGTGGACGTCGTTCGTCCTCGCGCGGTGGGTGGTCTCGCCTTGACTTCTCGGTTCGAGAGTTTCGTCTACAGCTTGCCCGGTTAGAAGAGCTTTGCAGTTTTGACGCCGTCTCTGGATGGAGGACATCATCGTGCCTTCGTCGTTCCAGTCTCGAATGGTGGCGCGGTAGTTTTTGTCCCTGCAGCGAGGCAGAGGGCCGCTGCAGCTGCGGCAAGCACACAAACCGATGCTTGCAACATAAGCGATCTTATACGCGTTTCTGTGCGCAGCAGTAGCGTCCAATTTGTAACCGAGGCACTGCGTTTCGTGGTGGATTCTCCTGTTGATTTCTTGACTGCGTGAGGCGTTGCTCTGAAAGCTGCTGATCGTCGCCTGGATGCGACCGAGCACCACGAGTGAAGGTTTTGGATCTGCTCTGTGAACTGCCGAAGCAGGCGAGCTTTCAGGTGCAGAGTTGCCTCGAGGCAGAACGCACAAAGTGGTTTGTGCGAGATCGAGGTGAAAACTCACCGTCTAGGTAGCTGGACGCGTTTCGCGTTTCCTGAACGTTCTTGATCACCATGCAAGTCTTGGGGTTCAACTTCACCAAAAGTGACTTTCGTGCGTTGTACATTCACAAAACAAGGCAGTCAGATTCCTTTTTGAATCGCGGCGGACGTACTTGCCAAGACATCCCCTTTCTCGAAGTGTGCATGCGTTTTTCTACATGCAGGCGTGCATGCAGACAGACGTCGACAGAACGAAAATTCGCGCTTGGTGCATTTCCGTGGTTGCTCTGTCTCAATTGGTGTTTTTTCTCTTCTCCAGGAATGTTTTCTGACGATTTTTCGTGCAAATCCCGACACCCGATTTGTCGCCTTCTGCTGCTCTTTTCCACGCGTCGCCCACATCGTGTCTGCCCTAGTACGCGCACGCAGAAGCCGAAGTTGAACGAAAAGAGGAGAAAGCGCCAGAAGAGGATGCAGGCGAGAGCAGAACGGAAGAAGAGCGCACAGAGGGGAGAGGCACACCGAGTAAAAGTGACGAACATGTAAAAAACGGTGAAGACAGAGGCCTGCTTGTTTCTTGGGAGGGACGAGGCAGCCTGCCAGTTCTCGGTTTACGGTTGGGCCTCATAACACTGTGAAAGATCTTTGTTTTCACTCAGGACTCCCTCTACGTCATTTGTCGCGACGACAGCGGGGGAAGCATCCTCTTTGAGTTGCGCGAGAAGGGCATTGGTGATCGCCTCAACATTCTTCTTCGGTAGGTCCTGTTTTCTCGAGCTGCTTATCCACGCCTTCTTTTGCAGACCTATACGCCTCTGCAGCTGGGTCGGCCGTGACCGTCGCGGAGACGACTGGTGTCTCTCGCGTTTCTGTTCTTCTGTCTTCACTGTGGCTCTGGTGGCTTCTGTCCTGTCTTCGCTGCAAAGCGTCTGCGAAGCCGCTGAACTCCGAATCGCCAGTGTCAACACACGACGCGTTTGCGACGCTGAATCTGCGTAAATCGAAACTGCAGCAAGACACAAACTCGCGTTCGCATGAACAGGCTTCTGTACGAACAACACACTCGTGGTTCATTCGCAAGGGAAGAGGTCCATTTACTCGTCCAAGTCGATCCAATGAAGGCGGTCAAGAGCATCTTGCACCGTCCAGGGTCGTCTGGAGACAGACATTTCTCCGTCGTGGGGTGGAGCCGCGAAACCTCGCCAGGAAGAGAATCGCTGAGTGCTCACGGTCACTTTTTCTCGAGTTTTCTCGGATGCGAGGCATGCGTTCTTTTCTTTTCTTTTATCCCTGCTTGACAGGAAGAGACTCTTCGACTGGGCCGCGGACATCGTCATCCAGGAGGGGCAGCCAAAGTCGACGCTCCAGGTGTGCTGTCGACACAATGTTGTGTGCACTCCGCATTCGCTCTGTTCGATATACCTGGGTCCTCGCTCTCCTGGTTTCTCATCGTTTGTCACCTTCAATTGACGGACCTTTTCCGCTTCCTCGAGCTTCTTGAAGTCTCCGTCGACAGCACGAAAAAAAACGTAACAACTGCCTACGTGTACAGAACGGTGTTTGTCTGTTTTGTGTCGGGTGCCAGCCTGTTGAGAATCTCGTTGTCTGCTTCCGGCCTTCATCTGCTGTTCCATTCTTCTCGCTTGGTGCATGTGACGCTGTCTACATGCGTGTGAGGCTGTATACACACATCGACATGCGTGGATGCCGAATTTTGTGTGTTTATGCTGTGCTGCTTTTCGTTGTTCCTTTCCGGGGTCTCTCGGTGTTCAGGAGGTGTATCGCGTCCACGCAGATTGGCTTTACGAGAAGCGCGCCTTAGACAAAGCCTTGCGAATGTACATCAAGACGATCGGTACGTCCTCTTCTGTCTGCCTTCCTCTGCTCTCTGTTTCTCTTTCATTTCGAATTTCTTCCTCTCTCTCCATTGTCGCGTGCTTCAGCTCTCTTTGTTGTCTCTTTCAGTCTCGCTGCGCTCTCTTCTTTCTCTCCTCTCGCACTTCTTCTGTCCCCAAGTCGGCCTCCTCTCATTGCAGTTTCTTCTGTGCCTGGTTCTTTCGTCTCCTTCCTTCTGTTGTTTCGTGTCTGCGACTCTCTCTCTCTCTCTGTGCATCACTTCAAGCGCCTGTCAGTGGCGAATTGAACGATTTCTCGTTGACTGCCCCCTCCCCCCCCCCCCCGCGATGACTTTCTTTCAGGTGCCCTCGAGCCATCCTACGTGATTGAGAAGTTCCTCCACTGCCAGCGGCTCTGGCTCCTCGCGCTGTACCTCCTTCATTTGCACCGCTGCGGGAGAGCTTCTCAGCAACACACTCTTCTGTTCTTCAAGTGCGCAGCCAAGCTGAAGGACGAAAACCTTTTCTCCGCTTTCCTCGATGACCCGTCTATAAGCCGAGACGCCATTCTCCCCGCCGCGATCCAAGAGTGTCGCGCGAACGGTGAGGACAAACCGAGAACGTCTGTTCACGACTTAGGTCGCCCTCTCTCGATGGAGGGATCTGGGCATGCAGGCATGAGCAGACAGCGGTGCTTCAGACGGTCACTGAGGGAAACGCTTCGGTACGCGAGTATCCGCACCATATGCGTTGGCACTCAAGAGGATGTTGTCATGTCGATGCGAGCCTGCATGCATCCACGTGGGCGGCGCATGCGCCTGTATTCAAGTAGAGTTGTCAGGAGTGTATATACATGTGTATTCACATACCTACACACGGGGGAACGCGCGTCCCTCTGTCGCGCCTGCGCCTCCGTGAGCGTGTGGAGGTGACAAAGTTCTAGTGCAGAATTGCATGCGTCCTCCCTGAAGCTTTTCTCCAGTTCTTTTCGATTTCAGTTTCCTCCCTCCTCCCTGCCGCGTTTTCAGGCTACCTGAAACTCGCGAGTCTCATCGCGCGCCGCCATGGCCACCACGATGAGTATGTCTCCATCTTTCTCACAGACTGTCGGTAAGCGACGAATTCAAAAATTCTACATGTGTGCACTGCACCGCATTTCTTCACCTTTCACACGAGACATAAATCAACAAACGACTGGCTCTAACTGACCTCGACATTTCCTGAGATGTACAGAAGTGTACATATATACATATATATATATATATATATATATATATATACCTATGCATCTGCCTACACACATACACACGCACATGTAAATATATATATATATATATTTAAATGATGGATTATATTGGCGGGGACAGACATGCAGGACCGCCTTTGCTCTCAGGGATTTTTGAGAGAACTGTTCGAGAGGAACGGACTGTTTTCTGTTGTTGCAGAAATTTCGATGAAGCTGTGGCCTACATGAAGGGACTGGACGCGCCATCAGTTTGCTCCCTGCTGCTGACTCACGGATACACTCTGTTGTCTCATAAGCCGCGAGAGACTCTCGCTCTGATAAAAAACATCATTTTCAACTATCAGACCAGGTACCGCGCACTTTGTAGCCCAACCAGCGCGTCTGCATGCGCCCACGCATCCAGTTTCATGCATGCACGTCACAGTGACGTATGCTCATCCATGGATACATGTGTGTGTGTACATACACGTGAATCTCTGTTTGCGAGTTTGTAGAACAGGTTTTCTCCAGGCGTCGTTTTCTTCGTCGCTTTACGTGAGCGCGTCTTTGTCCGCTTGTCAAGGAGACACTCATTGTCTGCGAACTTGTCTCTCGACTTTGTTGATCTTCGTCTGAGTCCACGTAGAGTTTGGGGAGTCTATCGTTTCGTGTGAATACACGGCCTACATGCATCGCAACAAACACAGTGCTCCCGCGGGTGTCGGCGTTGCCATGAATCATTGACTAAACGGCGTCTCTCTTTCAACTAAAACTCTTAAACTTTAACTCTAAATCTCCAGGTTTTCTCTGTCTGGGACGGAGAGCTGAGCGTCTGTCTTCCCTGGAAGCCTTTCAGTCCAAGTGTCATACAGAACGACAGTCCCAAGCCTGAAACGCATGCAGTCAACACCACACCGTGTATATCGCGTTCAGAAGTCGTCCTGCCATGGACGCTGTTGGCCATCCGGTCTTCTGTACCGCGGAGATCTTCATTGCTCTGTTGATCTTGTTCTGCTTCTGTAGCGCGGATATCTTTATTCCACTGTTTGTGGACAACGAAGCTTTGCTGCTCTACTTCTTCCTCTCCCTCTTGTACGGCGAGAGCTACGCGCGAGACTTTTTGAAGACGCAGAAGCAGTTTCTTTCGAGCCCAGAGAAGCAGGCTCTTTTGAACGCCTCCACATCTTCTTCGATTTGTGCATTTTCGGCTCTTCCGCCTGCTGAGCAATTCGCTGCATTGTACGACACTTTGGAGGACGCCGAGCGCGAGGGGGACGAGAAAAACCGGAAAGGAAATCGCGAGAAGGGAGAGCGAGAAAGGAGAGAAGAGAAACGAGAAGATCCAGAGAAAGGAGACAACTTGGAGACGCTCTCTCCTCACCTCTTTGGCAGCGTCTCCTTTGCGACTTTTCTCGAACTCCTTCTCCGTACGTGCTCAAAAAACAAAAAAGATCAGACTCTTATAGGCTAAAGTGTGAATTAAACGTTGGCGCGGGTCCATCAATACATAAATATGCACAGAGATATGTATGTATATATATATATATATATTTGTGTGTAATGTGCATGTATGCACATACATATATCTATACATACAAGCATATATACACACCTGTATACGTACATAAAAACGTACCTATACACGCAAATGCGTACATACATCTATGCCTATATGCATATACATATGTGTGTGAGTAAATGTCTAAGATCTCATGGTTGACGACTTGATGTCTTTCGGCACAGAAGGTCTTGGTCTGAGGCGAATGACGTCGAACTACGTCAATTTCTACATATACACTTGCTTCTTCGTCGATCTCTTCAGCAGCTGTTGCATGCACCGGATAACAGAGAAAGCGCAGAAGAAGCTTCTTCGGACGACAGACATTCTCTCATGGCCTCGGAGCTGCTCTGACGCGTGTCTGCCTGCCGTGGTGTGACTTTTGTCTTCGCTGCGCGTTTCTGCGTACCACTGCTGCCTTTCACTTATTTGCGACATGTGTGCAAGCGCTTGCCTGCTTTCTGGTCTCAGGCTTCCATAAGAAAGCGCATGCACCCGTCGACCAGCCGCGTGAGGCCGCAAGCTCGGCGAGTCCTGAGAGGGAAGTTGTGGGGCGCCCGAGAGACGAAGCGACTTGTGTCCGCAGAGACAGCGCTCTCGAGGGCAGCGCGAAAAGAGGGACAGGTGACGCAGTTGCGGAGACGGAAGCGAGACAAGAGGAGACTCGGAGGGAACGTGCAAAACAGAAACGAAGCTCTGCTGAGGCTCGTCAGTACGCCACTGCGATCATGAAATCCCTCAAAGAGAGGTCCATGGTACGCGCGAAACACAAACCAGGAGCAATTAGGTATCACAGTGGAACTGGAATTGGCTGCACACAGACCTTTTCAATATCTAAGCGAGTCGTCCAGCCTCGAAGTGTAGAGGCCGAAAATCTGGCAACGACGCGTGGGTGGATTCTTGCATGCTTCCCTTCGCACGTTTCCACCTGCTGTAGCAGTCGAGGTTCCTCGAGAGAGAAGAAGCGACGGAACGACGCGCGGGCACTCATGCAAGTTGTCGTGAGATAGCAAAACACAAGCGATGGGGTCCACGGAATTTTGCTTACCCCCATATATACGTATAGACATAAATACCTACATCTGTGTGCGTGTGTCCATCTGAAAATGTAGACATCGAAGATCTGTGTGTCAACATTGACGCGTAACCTTTTCTACCGAAACGTCTCTGCCTACATGAGGGTGACCCCAAACGCGCGTGGAGAGATTAAGGTGCAAGTACATACGTATATATGTGTATGTGTATACACTTGTGTATGCTTCTGCTGGAGAATCTGAGAAGTATGCATTTCGCGAGTCGTTTTTTGGTGAAGACACATGCATCAGCAATTCCTTTTGAACGAAGGACTCGTACGGGCACTCACTCGTTGACGCCCGTCTCTCCATGTGTGCATTTTACTGGCATCGAAGCATGCGCGTTCTTGCGTGATTCTGACGAGCCAGACTTGCGGGAAGTTCTACGCGTGGATCGATTGTGGAGTTTTCGCTGGTTTTCTCCGCAGGGCGAAGATGAACTTTTTACGTCCACACTGCTGACAACAATTTACGATTTTGAGGAAGGCCTGGAGCACGTGTGTGAGAAGCAAGAAAACTTCCAGCTTGCTCTGAGTCACTTTGCTGAAGAGGACGATGTCGCGCTCCTCTGGAAGTTCTGTCTTGCCAATACGTCGAAAAATCCCGCACTCTGGATTCAAGCGCTCGCCTTCCTTGCCTCGTAAGGCTTTGCTTTGCGTTGCAATCGAGGGGGAAACTGCGTGCACGCCTGGTCACTGAACTCGCTTCGTGCTCTCGACATGTCTTGCCGGTGCTGCGACGATGAAGTATCGAACTCCTGAGACGCTTTAGGCAGACAGGGAATCCAGTGCCCTTGTAAAAACCAAAGTCAAAATCGCCGTCGCTTCCCTCCAAACGGCGCACCATTACGCAGACGTCCTTGTCCATCCACACCGACTTCTGTACAGCCATATAACAATATATATATATTTATTTATTTACTTATTTATTTGTATATGCATGCATCAAAAGGGCACACGCGTATGTGTATGAATACGCCTGTGAGAAGAAGCGGGTGCATGCAGGTGTGGGCAAGTGCGGTTCCGGTTGGTGCAAAGGGCGGTTTTTTAAGCAGCGGTTTCTCGTGCTCTCGCAAGCGATGGTGGGGTGTGTCTCCCTGCTTCGGAACTTTGATGGCCGTCGCAATTTCTTTGTTCCTCGACAGCCGCGACAATACAGAGACGCAAATCCAGCAGATCCTCGCACAGATTGAGGTAGGTGCATCTTCAGCCGCGTGCACCAATCAATACATCTTTCAAGCGTAGAGATATGAATGCGTGAACAGATCGGAACAGGCATGCTTCGTGTATCTATATATATATATATATATATGGATCTGTGAGAATGTATCCATGTATTTCTACAGAGAGAGAGATAACCGTGTATATGTGTGCGTGTACATCCATCTGAAGATAGGTGTGCGTGGTTTTGTGTAGCGCTGCTTTCTCTCTGTATATGTATACATGTGTAACTGTATGATTAAATGTGTGTGACTGAAGCTGCAAAGGTTTTTGATTTTCTGTGCGTCATCGAGAGTTTTGTTTCCGGACTGCTGTGTCCGACTGTCGGCCTTTACTCTCAGCCCCTTCCCCCCTTCCCCCAAGTGTGTTTCTCTTTCGTTTTCGGTTGGCTGTACCCGCGCCGCAGCCTCACCTCCTTGTTTTGTCGATTATCTCTCTTTTTTCCGAATGGGTGTCTCTCTTTTTCGCATCCTTTCTCTCTGCAATCGGGGACTTTGCGGTCTCCGTTGGCGCCCTGTCTCTTCCCAGGCCCACCGGTTGTTTCCTCCCCTCGCCGTGCTGGACATTCTCCAGCAGGGGTCGCGAGTAACTCTTCGCGCTGTGAAGGTGAGGCACTTTTGCCGGCCTCCTAAAAAGAAACTCAAAAACGGCGAGCAGAAATCCCAGAGGAGAGGCGAGTTGTATTCCGTTTTAGAGATGCTTTCAGGCGGGAGGGAAACGCCAGCTTGTCTGGATCCGCAGAGGGTAACGCCTCTGCAGAGACACAAACAACAACCACCAAGCGAAATGGCGGTGAAGTACCGACGCGCGGTGCGAATATAGACGCACGAAGAGGACTCCGGCGCATGCGCATGCGCGAACAGTTCAAATCCGACACGCTCACACGCATGTGTACTCGTAGTTTCACACTTCTCTCTCTCGCGTTTGTCTTTTACTGGCAAGATACATCGTGCACGCGTGAGAAGCGAAAGAAAGTGGCGTCCTCACCTCTCGTTCTTCGTTTCTTGCGCCTCTGTTGCTACTTCAACTCTTGCATGCATACAGATACATGCATTCATGTATCTGTCCCTATATGCGTGAAACTACATATATATATATATATGTATGTATATGCATATTTATGTGTGGGTGGATGGGTGTAATTGAAGAGTGGACAATATGTTTGTGGAGTGACGTGCCCTTTGCGGAAAGTGATTGTGAATGTCGATGGTGGTTTTCAGGGGTATCTGATTCACTGCCTGGACAAACTGTCTCGGGAATTCGAAATCTCCTCCTCGCACTACCAGCAAGACGAGGCCGAGGTCGAGAGCATGAAGAAAGAAGTCCAGCGCCTCCAGACAAGTGGTAAAGCCGCCATTCGTCAAACATCGCATCTCTCCACCAAATGTTTTTATTGCCATATGCCTGCGTGCACAAGCACACCTTCTCTGGATGTTGTCACCATCTACTTCGATCAGCCTGTGCAAAGACATACGTCTGTGTAGATGTACATACGCTTGTATCTGTGCACCTACATCTGTCCACGCTGATGGATAGATGACCGCTTTTCCGCGTAAGATAAATAGATAGATAGAGGCAAAGTATAGACATATTTAGATAGGTGATCGGTAGATCCTGGATTGTCTGTGGCTTTCTGCATGAACAGCCTGCAATTGTTGGGTGAGTGAGAATGGTTCGACTTTATGCAGGTGTTTCTGCCCGTGGAACCGCCAGAATTTCTTTTGGACTCTGCGTTTTCAGGACAGATTTTCGACCGAACGCGCTGCGACGCATGCGGCAACGCGCTCGACCTCCCTTCAGTCCACTTTGCCTGCTGCCACTCTTTCCACCTCGTCTGTCTGGCCTCGGGGGAGACAGATCCAAGTTCGGCGAGAGAAATGGTCCCGGGTACCGTGGTGGGCCCAGGAAAGGCGCCAGAGTACAGCTGCCCTGTCTGTACACCGCAGGCTGATGCGAAGCGGGTGAGCCGCGAGAAAGAAGAGACAATCGAAGCAAATCGAGGAACTGACCGAACGCTGCTCTGAGCGAAACGTGACTCAGGGAGAAGCGCCTGAGGGACAAGGAGGCAGTGTTTCCCTGGCAGAGCGTCCCGCTGACCTCCTCACGTTTGTCGCTTTTCCCGGGGGTTCCTCATATGTCGGGTGCATATGTTTCCATCTGGCTTTGTGTTTCAGCTTCTGCTCGCCCAGAGAGAGGCTGACAGCGGGCGTGCCGACGACTTCTTCAAGTTTCTTCGTGGCTCTACGGACGGTTTTTCGTTCATCGCCTCGTACTTCGGCAAAGCTATGTTTCCGACTCTGCCGGCAGTGAGCAAGAAATCAGACGAACGCATCTGCGAGACCACAGAGAGAAAGACTGGAGTTGCAGCCGCTTCAACGGAGCCCTCAAACGCGTAACTTTTCGTCTGGTCTGAAGCCGCAGTGAACTAAGTGGTGTAAATGGCTCTCGAGAGAAGTCCAGCAAACTACGTGCACGCGGAGAAAATCAGAATCGAGGTGACCCGGGCGGTGGAATAATGCATGCGTTCAATATATATATATATATATGTATATATATATATATATATGTAGAGAGAGAGATGAGAGTGTGTCGGCATACAGTCGTGGAGGTAAAACAAAGAAACCATTGATCACGTGGAGAGTAGCACGCGAGAGGGGTAGACGCAGGAGGTCGCGTTTCGCGTCTCCACTGTCTTGCCTCGCAGATGCTATCGTGCTCTCTGTAGGCTAGCTTTGTTTTTTTCAGGTCTCGGGTACTACGGAAACGCGTGGTTTTCATGACAGAAGTAGTCGTCAATAGGGCGGTTGGGGGCGGTCCCATTTAGCTGTGACAGGTGCAATTCTTGAGTTTCTGCTGAAGGGATGTCGTGGACGTTTCCGCCTCCTCTTGCCGAGCCTGTGGCCGCGCACAGCGCAGGCATGACACCTCAGAGACTCTCGCATATGCTCACTTCTGGGTGTGTCGAGCACATCATCGTCGTGCACAATTTTGTTTTAAAAGGTTTCATATAAAGGACGTCTGAAGGGGTGGACCAGAAACTTTCACGCATGACGGTGCAACGATTGTTTTTCGGCGTGTCTTGGCTTTCTTTGCAGGACCTGTCAGGGGCCTACGCGTCTCCTCTGGCCTCATCGAATTCCTACGAACCTAGGCAAAGTCCCGCCTTCTCAAGTTCGCCTTTTTCTGGGCGACCTGGCGGGCCTCGGGGCCAAGAGGCCCCCTGGACCCCAGCGGGGAGCGGGCGCCTGGCAGACGACGGGATGAGGCAGTGGAACGCCCTTTCGCGGTCAAGTGGACAGAGCCGTGGAGGCGCGACTGGCGGCGCTGGAGGCAGCAGTAGGGCCGCACGGGGAGCGTCGAATCCCTTTGGGGTCTACGAAGACGGCGGGAAGTGTGTGGAGAGGGGACCGGGAGATCTGGGGTACAACCCGTTTCAGGCGTAGACTCAGGCCATGCACTATACGGGAACAACTGATTCGCGACCCTCTGCTGCAAGTATTTTCACAGCTTGTAAACGACTGTTGGCTTTTCGAATAGACACTGGGTACCACTACACTTGGTGCACTGTAGGTTTGAGACCTCTCGTTGGGTTCCAAACGCCGGCCTCCAGTCGCCGGGACGAAGAGACAGCAAGGCGCTGCAGAGGACCACTAGGGGGGTCGCGGGATGAGTCGAGTGACCCCGGAGGGATGCGCTTGTATCTCGCCCGTGCTCACGTTTCGTCGAGAAAAAGCGGTGGGATCAACACCACCGACACGGGGCAACAGCGGGAGAAAAGCATTTGTGCTTTGAGGTGTAACTACACCACACGAAGGAGTCGTCCTTAGTGTCACCTCGTCTCACTGGACGACACGAGCGGAGGTGCAGCAGAAGCCGTTGCATCCCAGTTCCCTCTGTACACTCAAGTTTTCAATTTTTTGTTTGCTGCAGTTCCTGAAGTTGACACCAGACATCAAGGTCGTCGGACCTCTCCACGTCTGAGTAGGATTTGAAAGTTCAGGCATAGACACACACAGAAATTTCTATTCGTGTGTGGACAGCGATAGGATCGATAGAGAGCCTAAACCGTAAACCCTAAAAGAAGCTGGTAAGGGCTCATGTCGGCGCACACTGCAGCCGAAGCGAGAACTTAAACTGCCCGTAGAAAAAGGATGATAGACACAGTGTTAGTCCGACGGAAACAACCAGGGAGGATGATAAGGGGAAGAGAACAAGGCCAAGCAAGAGGGAAGCCTGGAGTAGACTTTCTTGCTGCGAGTTTGTTGGTGCAGTCGCTGCGTCTTCAATGCCGTGCCTCCGCTGCAGACTCTACTCCCTGTGTTTTTCCACCCATGTCGGCTAACGCATTGTTTTGTAGCGTGCTTTACGCCTTTTTTTTGAAATGCCAAGAAAGTGGCTCCTGGGCTGTAGCAGTTCTGGCACCTCTCTGAATTCACATACGTGGAGTTATTTGCCAAGAATTGAAATTTCAACAAAACACACGCCAGATACGAGCGAGAATCGCCGCCACGGTGTCACATGGTAGTCGACCCAACTTTTCAGACAGGCTTGGCAGCACCAGCCAACAGTTCTCTATGTTTCCTAGTGGTCTTCACGTTTTTCTGCATATGTCACATGCAGCCCGCTAGGCGATCAGACAAGCCTGTTTTCAGGGTATCTCGAAAACAACTTTCCGTGACTGTTGCAAGTATATCCAACTTGAATTCAGCAGCTCTGTTGTTCTGGAGGAAGGCCTGCTTTGTTCTTTGAACATCGCGTGCGGCAAGGACTGAGTTTGCCGAAGAAATGGTTACTGTCCTGGAGGAAATGTGTGAGCCAATCGGACAGAGGTGAACAGTGTTTCCGTAAGGGGCGTTGCCAGTGCGCGACCTTTATTATCTTGTTCACACGCATTCTGTGTAAAAAGTTTCACACCGCCGGGAACCGCACAGTCTCTCGTTCCAGCAAGTGCGTCTGAGCAGCGAGTGTTAGGCGCGAAAGGGCGGATCGCTCGAACCGTTTTCGGGGCCTCACTCAGGCTCCAATTACACAAAAGCGCTTTTGCGCCCCGAAACGGAGCTCAGTAAATAAACGACACTGAAAAGGCGTGGAGGGCACGTGGATCTCGTCGGTAAGAAAGGAAGCGCTCGGCAAGGCCCGAACCCTGCCCAACACACGCAGCGACGAATGAGGACGACCTCACTGCGCTGCCGGAAGGAGCGACAAACGACGAGAATGACGCATTTCATACGTTGTCCCAGCGGTGTACAGTTGGAGTCTAAGAAACGAAGACAAGACAGAGAATGCGGTCATTTCCCTCCAGTGCTTCGGCCTTCTGCCGTCCTTCACAACGTAAAGCACCGTGCAGTTGCACAGCAGGGATTCTACAAAAAAACATGCCCTGTCCCTAAAAATTAGTTCCCTTTCTCAGTTGTAGCCATGTGTGTTGTGGGACGTCTCTGACTTGCTCAACATCCAAAACCGTTTTCTTTTAGGCGCTGATCTGTGCCTCTTCGCCCAATCCTACTCCGCTAGCGGCGCGGGCATCGGTCTGCGCTTGCTGAACCGTGTTCTCCTGCTGCACGAACTTCTCAGACAAATTGTTAATTAGAGGGCTCGTTGTGGAAGCCTGGATGTTGCCGGCAAGAATGTCGCTCATCATCGGAGCCGGAATACCCGTGACATCAGGGTCTGCCCAGCCTGTTGGCACGGACCCAAAGAAACGATCAAGGCCAGACACGTCGGTCGCCATCAAGCCGTCGGGAAGGGCCTTCACGAATTCGGGCACGCGAACGTTGGGCAAGGGGATGAATTGGTGGATTTCAATCGCATGCAGTTTGAAGGAAATGGGGTTGAGGTTGCCTGCAAACACGGCGGGTCTGCTGACGACGCCCTTGTACACCACAGAGGGCTCCAGGTTGGTAGCGGTATCATCCTTTCCGGCTTCTGAGAAAAAGAGAGAGATACAGAAAAGGGACAACTTGTGAAAACAAATCTGGAAGACACAGAACGGGGAAACGAAATAAGAAAGAGCAGGCGACAAAGAAGGAAGCCAGCGCTGTCAGTTCAGCGGCGCTTTCTCTGCCTTTTGCGCGCTCGTATCGATCGCAGGTTACACACAGTGAGCGAGTATACTGGTACCTGACGCCGAAGAAAACGTCTACGTGTTTTCGCCAGCTTCCACATGCTAGCCTTCATAGTCATTCGCGACCGTCAGTCCTTTCTGACACCAATGCGCTTTCCGTGGGCGTCTCCTCTACGGCTCTTTCTCAAGCATCACACGCTTACGTCCTTCAGCCTTGTGTGAGGGGGTACCCTGTTGGTGGAGCTGTTGGAAGTGGGCAGTGTAGTCAATAGCTTCTTGCTTCTTCTGCTCAGCCACCTTGCCGGTTTCCTCCTTCTTTCCAAAAAGCCAGTTCCAGAAGCTCTGTTTCTCCGACGCAGTGGGCTTTGCTTCTTCAGCTTCAGAACCGGAAGATGATCCACCGAAGGAGCTCGCGGGTTGCTCCACCTACACACGGAAAGAACCGAAAGACTCGGGAAATTGATCAGGCGACGCGGAAAGAAGTGAAAAGAGCAACAACTGTCTATCTACTACCTTTTACGAAAGAGGACACTTGCTGGGAACCCCGGAAAAACAGACTCTACTAGAAAACACCCACAGTCAAGGTTGCCGTGTTTTTGTGCACTGGGGAGCGTAGGCAACCTTTCTGTGGTCGGTCCACCCTTCGTACCTGCGGTGAGGGCATGGGAAAGACCGGTCCAGGGGCCAGCTGGATGTTAGGAAGCTGTCCCTCTGATGAATAGCCTGGGGCGTCGCCAATAAGTTGTCCTTGGGCGACGTAGTCAGCCGGAAGAACACCGTGGGCAGAGGGAATAGCCTCAGACTGCATTTGAACATCCGGAGACATGCTGTGGAATGCGCCACCGACAGTCACGAGAGGAGCGCTTGGTTGCGAGGCACCTGAAAAACAGAGAACCGAAGCAAACGCTTCTTTGGAGGCTATGAAGAAAGACTTGCTAGCGAGGGCACACGAAGGAGCATGTAAGGGTCTGTTTTGTGAACGCGGCTTCCATCACACATGCAGTCAAGTCAAGCAACGCACGCTTCCGTACAGTGCACGTTGGGTACGTCAAAGGGCCAGCATGGAAACCGAGCGTCAACAAGAAATGATTTCTTCTTGTCACGCCAGGACTATCAGGGATCCGGATCTCCCATCTCTCAGGGAATCCAACCTTATAGTTGCAAAATCCGTACAAAGAGAAGAAAACCAGAGAAACGAAGTTGTTTCTTTTGATAGTGTCGATGTTGGCATAGCGAAGCAAGAAGACGCTAGAAACTGAGTGGAGGATTCGCAGTCTCCTTACCGGCACCATCGGTTCCACGAACGTAAAGTCTGTCGGTAGTCACCACCTTGTGTGTGGCAGTTCCAGGGCAGCAGGCTGTCAAAGGAGAGCAGTAGGGCTGAACCACGCTGGGGTCCTCCTTGACGAAGCGCGTTTCTGGGTACGGCACGATGATGGGGGGGGGGCAGTCGAGTTCGACGTCGAACTTGGGAACGTATTTGTACACAGGCACGTCCTGGTACTGTTGCTTCCATTCGTACTGAACAACCTCGACCTCCTTCACGACTTCTGTCACCTTGGGGATGATCTTTTCCTTGACATCGACGACAACTTCTTTTTCAACGTAAGTGTCCTTGTACTCGATTTCCGGAACCTCAACCTCAATCACCTCTTGCTCGCCCTCGTACTTGGGCACCGGTCGCGGCACCTCGCGGACATCCCACTTTGGGACAAACTGAGGTGCGTAGCCCACCAGCACGGGCACCTCGACGTCTCTGAGAGTCCACACGAAGGGACAGCCGGAAAGAAATGGCGAACTGAGGAAAAGACTGCGGGGAATGAACGTAGCAGGGCCTCACACGGAAGAATCTGCCGCAAGCGGGCTGTATGCGGATCTAAAAACCAGGTTGAGCATTGCGTCATCGCTTGGCATGGACGTAGGTGACGCTCAAGACTTGCCGTGCGTTTCCACAGACAACTGCCTGATGGAGTATTTTTGACGAAGAACACTAGAATGAATCACTGCTCACCTGTCCACTAGTTTCTCGGTGTGCACAGCGACCTCCTTCTCCTGAAAAGCGATGTCCATTTTCGGCACCTCGTGCACGGCGCTCTGGTTGTAGACTTTTGGAATGATGGTGTCGTTGAGTTCCACAGTGGGGACCTCAATGTACTTGTCTCGCTTGTACACATCCTGGTACACGGGAACGGGGACGACGGGCTGGTCAGCTTGCAGGCGAACGTTCACCCTTTCGACTTCGGCATTTTCCGTTGTGCCGGTAATGAACATCGAGCCTCCCGCAGGAGACTGTGGCTGTTGAAACTGAGACATTGTGTGTGTGCGAAAAGGGAATCGAGGATAGCGTTAGGACGAGAACACGTGCCCACTCCTATTATCAGAGGTCCTGCGTGAGTAGGAAAAGCCACTGGAAGGTTTGTTTGGCGATTCCTGAACAACGAGCACCTGCAAGCATACACAGGCCACAGACACACTGACAGGCCTGATGGACATCAAGTACGTTAGATTTCTGCGGTCAGACGAAGAGGATCCCACCACCGAGTCCTGCCAAAAAAACTGTCGCTGGCAGCTGTGATGGAACTGTTTGTCGCGTCAGAAAAAAAAGTATAGCTCAATGCGCAAAAGCCCGTTTCTGCCTTCCCAAGGTTCCCGGGGTACACACGAACCTCGAGAATCGAAGCACAGCGAGCTTGCTCAACAGCGCGAAGTGCGCTTAACCCGAAGCGGCTGCGACACGGTACAGTTAAATGAAGCGTAAAAGACTAGTCAGGAAGGGAGTAAAAGAAGATGTGCCAAATCTGAAACTTAGCAGAAATCTTTCCGACAGCGGCGAAGAACCATTTCACAAGACGTTACCCTGTAGCTACAATGAGGTTGCGAGCCTACTTGAGCGCTGCCAAGCTTTGCCCTCTGACGGAGTGGACGGCGTGAGCTGCGCGCCAGGACGGCGGCACGAGCTGGGCAGTGCGGAAGAGGGGTTTTCGCAAAGAAAGAGCGCAGACAAAAGACCGTCGAAATCCCTGAAACGTTGGCAGAAGAGGTAGCGGCAATTGCAGGCAATTCCCTTGGAAGAAACACCGAACGAGGCCACGCTAACGCTGAGCGGAGTTTCTTTCTCGCGCTCGGGGTAGATCTGCCGTGCAAGCCGGACTACGTAAAATGACTCACGTCCTTGCACTAGGTTGGCTGCCTTGTCAGAGAGGCTCGATTACCTGACGGAAGAACAAAGCGAGCAACTCTGTGAATGCCAAGTACTGCGTGTCAGACAACAAAATTCCTGGACGTGGAAGAACTGTGTGGAAAAACAACTGGGAGAAAAGACCGAAAAAAGAGACCTCAAAAGTGCCAGGCTCTTGATACGAACAGGAAAATGTGATGACATGGCACAGGACTAGCGAACCAGCCGCAGCAAGGCACCACGCGCACGCGCGGGCCTGGCAAGTCGCGTGTCCGTGTCCATCCCAGGCGACCCGCGCTGGGACCTCTCTACAGAGTCGAACCTCGTGACAGCGATCGATCCAACTCGTCTGGTCCCGGTGTTCCTGCTTCGAGCTCGAGATAAGATGTCACTAGCAGGCCACCCCACGAATGCCCAATGGCACTCGGAACACGTTCCAGAAATCGCCGGCTGTGCGCACGACCGGGGTTTGGCTGAGACAGTTGCTCTGCTAACCTCGTTCGCTCACTTGCTTTCGCACGCGGAATAACACGGACCCACACCTTCTGGGATCCGGAAAGCAGCGTAAAAAGCTCGCTGTCGCCCGGTTGCTATAGGAAACAGTATTACTTTGATCAGAAAGAGACAGATGCCTTCCGCACCGACCTACGGGGTCCCCGGGAAGACATCTTTCCGTAAGTGGTCTGGCACACAGAAGCGCCGTCACCTTCACACACGGAAGTGACGCGTCAAACGTCCTGGTTCCTGGACAGTGAAATATGGCGGCCTGGGGTCGACGGGGAGCCTTCCTCACACGGAGACACAAGTCAACCTTCAGGAGGTACATTGAAGGTGGGTCGCCTGCTTTTGAAATACCTCTTTTGGCATTTTCACTGTTGCGCGTGGGGACATTACAACACGTCGCAATATTGTAAGTCTCGCTTCCACTTTCGTAAGTAGACTTACTCAAAAGCTCATTCAGATAGAAGACGCACTGGTGGGAAATACAGTGGTACATGCAAGGCATTCGAGCTATTTGAACGAGTTGCAGCAGGAGCTTGAATGGGTGTCCCAGTGTTGTGTCTGGAGGAGCTCAGACAACTCGCCATTGGAAGCGAAAATTGCTGAGAACTGACAGCCTCTGGGAAATGCCGACAGCAGACAGCCTTACTAAATTGGGCGTTTATCAGTGGGTGCCTAGAAGGTGTCCGGGTCTTCAGCAGAGCCGGTTTTGTGTTGGGTACCCAGCGACGTGATGCTGTCGGAAAGTAGGCACGATGCGCAACAGTTAACTGAACGCAGCTGAATCTGAGCCTTTCTTCCATGATTAGGTGGGTGCAGCTGGCACAGGCATGAAGCGTAACAGCAAGCAAAAGGAAGCTGATTCTGAGCAATTCTTCCACGACTGGGTAAGTGTAATTGTCCGCATGTGTGCAGCTCCGACTTGTCAAGTAGCATTCCAAAACCAGCAGTCCAGTAGGTTCACTCTGACGATCGTTAACGGTTCCTTCCAACAATATGCCGCAGGTGATGGTGCTGATAGAGTAGCCTACAGGGGGACGATACACCGCGTTGGTGATGTGAATGCAGACAACGGACTTCATGGGAAACTTTATGCATGTCGGATGTTCTTTTGTGGTGGGTGGCGTTCATCTTTATCATTCTGGAGGAACGCAGTGCGAGACGGTGAAATATTTGTTCTACAACTTCGTTGCGGGATCTGGCTGTGGATCCAACTAATAGTTGCTCTGAGTAGGTAGTGGTGAAATCATTAGGAATCCACTGCTGACCGAGATATTACAAAAAGGCCCCCAAATTACGAATGTCTCTTGGTCGGCTTCAACTCTGTCTGACGCAGTCAAGCCTTCTGCTGGAAGTGGTCCGAAACAATAACCAACTGCGACCGCATCGTCTGGCCAGCGAGAACATCCACAAAGGCCACTACCGGCTACCAGCAGTGTCCAGCCGGATGAAATGGAGAAAAAAGACTGCTCGGTGCCTTGCCATCTCCTGACTTGAAAGGAGTAAATCACGGGTCTAGCTCGACCTTGACTGTTTCCGCCTTAGTGTTCGTTTTTCCTCGTAGACCAGTTATGTACTTCTTTGTTCGGATGGTACTCGTGCCCTTGCTCTTCATTGTGTTCTGTTCTTTTTCTTTGAGCGGGTAGACCTGTGTCTCCTGTTCCATACGGCAGTGCGAGCTTTTCGTCTGTGAGCTCCTTGTTGTCCTGTTGAGAATATCAGCTACTTTTAGGGCTCTGCGCCTCAACTCCCATTCGTTCCAGTGGTACGACGTGTCTCTCTCAAGCGTTTCGAAATGTACTGGAGTCATAACCGCAGCGTCGGCATTCCGAGGCTCGTGAAGCAAAAGGAACAGCTGGTCGGCTGTGGCAGTGTCTTTACCAAAACGTGGTGTTTCTTGCTTCAGACGTGTGGCGATATTTCGCTGGAGCTTGAGGATATTCCGCAGGCTGGACCTGATTCATAAGAGATCACCCGTGCATACCGGAGTCGCAGGTTTTTCGAGAGAACGACGCGATTTGCCAAAAATGAAAGGCGATGGACTATCCCCTGTCATCGGCCAGACGTTTTTATCCATGATCCTGCTTGTGTCCATGGCTCATCCTCTACAGGTGCCCCTTCGTTAAGCATCACGGTAGCCAGACCACTCGTAGAATGTTTCATTTGAACACATGTATGTATGTACATATATATATATATATGATCCCACGTCGTTAAGTGAGGCCTCAACCTTTCCATACGAAAGACGAGGAAGTAAAGCCACTGTGGATGACAAGACTCTCAACAAGCACACGTGGTCCCTAGTTGTCGACTGTGGATGTGGCATGATCGAAGATTTGCCGAGGGCAAATCGTTTCTGTTGTTGCGGTGGAGGGTCTTGTTGCAACAGTGTATACCATCGCCTCCTTATTGGAAACTCACCTAAGTGGTGTGGAATGATACGAATGTCTAATACCTCTACCGACTCCAGAACCGAATGCAAGAGGGCAAGAGAACAGCATGTTGCTCAATCAAGGACGGCAGATCCGAAGGCTATCACAAGACTTAATGTCCACGGTTTGCAACAGAAAGGCACCTCAGTCAAGGAATATTCCGGAGAGTGGACATAGTGTCTTTTCCCGTCACGCACAGGATGCCTCGAAGTTTTATCGAAGAGCGGAATGCTGGGATCACCAAGCCCTCCAACTCGCTCTTCAACAGAACAGCACGATTTCTGAGAGCGTCCCAGAGTACGGCGGATTCACTTCATTTCTTAGGAGCGAGGCATAGGAAAAGATTTTCGGGAGAACAAACTCAATACGCATGGACACAACATCTTTCTCCCCGAGGCCTACCATTTTCAAGAGCTCTCTAAAACAATTATCATAATAGATACTCGGCAGCGACTGAATGAAGAATTATTTAACGGTAGCTACCGAAAAAATATTCTTACCTCGGGTACAGACGATCGAGATTCAGAAGATGAATTAAGGCCGGCTGTCTTCTTATCTGTTGCCGTATATCTGACAGGAGACGATCTGGATGCTGCGCAAATTCTTTGGCGCCACGAAGCGTTGAGAACGCATAGGCGTCACCTCCGTAGCTGATTGCAGCTGGCGCATCCCATCGGACAGTAGAAAGAAGACACGGGAAGAGTGGATTTCTAGAGCAGTGACTCTCATCATGTTCATGCTGTATTTAGCTCTTTCAGAAATTGATTGAGTCGTGTTGCACAGTATCCACACACTCTTTGGACAGCAATAGCGATGGCGTGATCATGCATCCACACAAAAGGAGTAGATAGACTCGCTGAGTCATGGTGGAACGTACTTCTTGTACCAAAGTAACAATAAGCTCAATTCCACCGAGTCAGGAAAACAATCTCCCTCTGCTGGGCCCCGCCACCTCCTGATGAACAAAAGAGGGTGCCGATGGCGAGTCCTACAGTACCGTTGACAACCCGACGGGGTCGACTCCAAATCACTCGGTCATGAGACAGGTGTTGTCGCCCATGTTCACTCGTACAGACGCAACGTATCTCCACACTCATCTAGTTATTTGTCTATGTGACCTCGTGTGTGAATGTCAATATGACCGAATCCACCTGAATATCAGCGTGTATTGTCTTGTATTAGTTTAGGCAGGGCGCCAGAGTCGCGTTACCAATGGAACGATCCGCAGGGACAAGAGCGGCGTATTTGGCCAAGCACCACGCGCAGTTCCCACCCAACTCGAACTTGCCATCAAACTCTCTGGGAGGCTCTCCATCGGGTCGTTCTACTTCATTGTCATCTCTTTCCTTTTCTGCATTCTCCGCTGAACGAACTCCCCTGCATTCTTCTTGGTCACCTTGCCCCACAGAGGCAAAGATACCGTGGACGCGGCGACAGGCCGACTCGACGTTCGAGGCGACATCGAGCGTATGTTCACCAGCTAGGCTTGCCAGAAAGGCAACGAGGCAATTCAGAGAGCACAGCTTTTCGTTTTCTTGGAAGGCTTTGCGATAGGACACGGCTATGCGCGAGAACTTCGGGAAGACATCGTCGCGCGACGTGCACGGTTGACTGTTTAGTTCTTCTCCAACTCCCACTATTTCCGACATGCATTCGGAAACGGCTTCCTTTAGATGGTGCCTTGTATGAAGGAATGCCGTCAATAGTGCCCTCCTGTAGGCGTTAAGCTGCGTCATATAAATGTGCTGCGCCGAAATCAGAGCCAAATCCTGCTCAGCAGTTTCTGTAAACATGCACGGCAGACCCTCTTACTACACGAATGAGATGTTGGCGCCGGGCTTCTTCGCCTAGGTCATCGTCCTCTCGTCCACTGTGTCGACAGGGACCTTGATAGCAGACACTGTTTAGGCTGATCCGATGCGTTTTCAGTCCCAATTTTAATTCGTGGGCTACCACAGTCGTGGCATGCTAAATAGAGAGCTGAGACTTCCAAATTTTAGGCCGTGTTGCCAGTAATTCCTGTATATGAACTCTGCTCGCCCATTATCAAGCCACATCAGAAGTCAGTTAAGAACATTTCTGAGTAATTTGTCTTTTCTGACTGTTGTACACCACCATTTCACTATTTGTGACAATCTGTACAAAGATTCGCAGGTGTTGGTTGACAGTCAACGTATACACAGCAGAACGCGAAGACGCAACGTACAGGCGGAGAGCGACTACTCCGAAGTTAGTCAGTGAGATATCCCGGAAGCACTCTACTCCAGTTTTATCAGGGGTGGCAGTGAAAGAATTGAAGCAAGGCTGTTTTTCGTACATCAGACAGCACGCAAAGTAGTAAGCTCTTGCCTATGTCTTGTAACTGGCAAACTCTTTGCATGGCCGGCGGATGAGTCCGGAATTCCTTTAGTTCTTGTTATTGGTCGTCACTAGCGTTACTGCACATATTTAACTTTGGATAAACAAATTCATACCGCGGAGCCTCTTGTTCCGAGCTTGTAAGAAGTTCCTGTTGTCACATCTGACTAGCATTCCTAGATGCGTCTACATGGCCTACCAGGGTATCCATCTTTGGCAATTCAAGTGTGAAGAAAAACGGTGTAATCATATGGAGCGCCTGGCTGCTGAGAACTCGAGCCGCACTTTATAACCAATGATAACCCATGAAGTGAATCCTTTTCGAGGCCATACACACCCTTCTGTCGCAGTGGTCTGCGATTTGTGATTACAGACTTCTTACCACTGCCTGCTTTTGCCAACAACACAGGAGAGTGTAGGAGGATTTTGACGAGCTCCTGAATCTGTTTTTCGCCTTCTTCAATTTCCTGCTCTATGGATAGAGGTAAGTCGGGGCTGTGCAATGTGAGAAGATTCTTCGGATCAGGCAGACAAAGGGCGGTGCCACCGCCAACCAGAGAATTGAAAATTCTGATTCCTAACACGATGCAACTAAGTTCTTCCAAGTGACGAAATCTCTCTCTAGGGGTCAAGCCGAACAGTGAGCGCAGCCCGGAGATGGGGAAGGCAGATTCCAACGCCGCCCTGGTGTCCTTCAGTGCCATTGAGTCGTCTCCCTCTTTGACCCATGGGGCACCGACATATCTGGTAAAGCAGAACTGAATAACCTTCTCATACAGTGCTTCCAATCGACCGACGTCCTTCAGTACCGTGTGAGAGAAGCTGACAATCTAAAGGCGAAAACCAGCGGCATGAGAAACCAGCCAAATATCAGTGATTTGTTCAGGGACAGCGGTGTCGGTAATTGTGTGTATTGTGATACCTGCATTCGGAAGTAATTCTAAAGAATAGATGGCATCCTGTCGGTGGCGGGCTGTCGAGTGCTCAGAAACAACAAGTACCAAAAACCGACTTTCTGCGAATGAGTTTCGCTGGTGTACAGCCCTTCCCTACAATTTCTGTCTCCCGCTGATCCCTTCTGCCCGTTCAATGTCACGCCAGTTTCAACTGAGAGGACTCAACAGCGTGTAACGCACTGTAATATTGTGGTCATGTGCGCACTTTTTTGAAGTCGAGAGCATACCTCATCAGCGATATCCTTCGCAATGCCAGAGTCTTGGCCTTGCAGCCGCCTTTCTTCTTCAAACAGGCGCGCTTCGTGAATTGCTTGAAGTTTCAAACAGGCCATCCCAGGGCCCACGTTTTGCTGAATTCGATCAGCCACCCTCAGTATGTCACCTTCATCGAGATCTTCTTTGGAAAGCAGTTTATCTATAAGGAAATCTTTTTCCTCACTACATGTTGTTGTACACAGGCAGTACGCTGCGTAAATGTCAGGTACGGGGTGCCCTGCTTGACGGCACGCATCAGTCACACGCCGAGTGGCGGCTGCTATTCGTAATTCCCACTGAGTGTTCGACATCGCTTGAAAGTCTTTTACACCGCGGGATATAAGTGGCGTTCAGTTCCACGGAACGAAGCGAAAAGCCCTATCGGGGATAACAGATTTTTCGAAGAAATCATGGCGACACATGCTTTACAGAACGAGGCAGCAGCTGCTCGTCTATCTCTACAGTGTACTGCCACGTCGAGTGTACACCAGCCTATACGAAAACACAGGCGTACTGGAGAAGCGGTCAACCAATTAGAGTAGCAAATGCCCCGGACTACAGCAAAAGACCGCCTAGGGACAGCAGAAACAGTCACCCAGCAACAGATGGAAGAGTGTGTCTCCGAAACACGTCGTGCGGTTGCGGAAGGATCGCACTGATCTCTGGTCCCTTTCGACGTTGAATATCAATATGTATGGGTGTTTCTACTTACAACGCGACTGACGGGACGGAGTTTTAAAAGAAAGATGGGAAAGCTCTAAAGCACCAGGAGCCTAATTTCCTTGAAAGGAACAAACACGTTCTCGTCGTTCTTGTGTTTACGCACGTCTCCGGTCGCTGTATTGGCCCCACAGAGAAAAGGGCTAATTGAAGGGCGATTATTGGTTAACCGGAACTTTGCTGCCGACACGCTGACTGTAGCTCCAACGAGGAAACGCTGCAGACGGCGCCGACAGGGTGGAAGAACCCGCTTCGACAGACTACATATTCTGTCATTCACTGTGCAGAAGCCCGCTCAAGGGTGGTTGTATCTCAGCTCATTGTGCTTCACGGGCCCACCGCACTCTCGGGGAAGACGCATCAACGTAACCGAGTCTCTGAAAGGTGGTGTGCCAGTAATTGGTCCACTTCACAACGAAATCCTTCACGTCACCTGTCCATCCTAATAAGAAAAAAACTCAAAATTCACTTCATGGACAAGCAAGAATGCACATGTGCAGCCAGGCGTCGCTCCAGTCTGGAACGCAGGTATATTTAATGTAGGCCCCCCTCAAAATGAGTGGCCCTTGCACTCGTTTCGATGTCAGACACCACCTTCTATGAAGTTACAGGCCTACATGAAGCATGTTTTATTAGAGTGCTGTAGCAGCAGGCTCCGTGAAGAGGTGGAGCCAAACTCCTTTTGAGCATAACTATATTAGGACATCCCTGTTTGCCAATCTACAGTGAAGCTCCCGTATTCGTCAGCCTCTGAGACCACGGCTGCACTGTCGTGGCATGCCTCTGAATACAGGATTGAACCAAGCTACTTCCACAGTCGTGTTTCAACAAGAGGTACTCGTGTTCGGGAAATCAATTGCACAGCATACCCCAAGGATTTTACAAGGCTTCCGCGCAGTGCTCTTATCTCTTCCGCCGGTGTACAGCTTTTTCCCCATAAAAAAAACTATTGTTACGCTTCTTCTACCTCCTGGTGTCATTCATTGTACGTCACATGAAAACATCGCTTTGGATCAGGTTTTAAGAGAGGGTCTGTACCACATACACCGTGAGATGAGAAGTCTTCTGGTTGCCTATCAGACGCTGACGCATGACTGGACACACCGTGTTTGCTGGTGTTGATTTTGGCTCATCTAAAACCGTTGGAATTAACGCTGAGACGAGTTCGAGAATGTATGTCTAAGGAAATTGCGAAAAGACTGAACCGCCCTCTAGTTAGTGGGAGCATGTTGCCTAGATGGTAAGACGGTCTACCATCTATGAGGCTGCATCTCAGCAAATATCAGGTGGCACATCCCCATGCGACAAGTCTCTGGTGTTTCAACACCGCCATCACGAAACTACACTCATATTAGAAATCCAGTGATAGGAAGTTTGGCAATCAGCCCCTGCTGAGATGTCACAGAGGAACCAAAGTTATGGCCTGCAACCCCTCACGGTAGACTGCCATCCAGTTCCAACACAACGCAATTTCACGTCCCCAAACATCTGGTGGAGATCTCAAACTCAAACAGCGGCCCCGAGTGCGCTCCATATAGACCGACGACATGCCATCTACAGCTGCTCGACAGCTCGCGCAGTATCTATTTCTACAGATGTCGGTGTCCCATCTGCAGAAACTACTAGACGCGCTCTGATCCAAACGCTAAGACAGAAAAAATGTCCTGGCTACTCTCCATCTCAAACCTGCTGCGTATCACCCTCAATGTCTCTGCAACTAGTGTCACAAGCGTCGTACGCTGCTCACTTTCACCGCACACCAGCGTCCCCACATAGCTGTGACACTGAAGAACATCCCTCACCAGATAACTGTGCGTCTACTCGCAAAAAGACAACTGCCGCGGGCACCTTGTGGACCACACAACCGCTCGCTCCGAGGCAGCCGGCAGCTAGAAATACTGATGGACAGCTTGAGACAACTAAGCAGAAAGGGCAGCTCCGCTTCTCTTTATGCCTCCTCTCGTGCGTGTCTTGTTTTAGTCAGTGGTGACGAGACCCAGCTCTCTCACAGAAGAACGCAACGTGCCAACGACACTGCCTACAATAGACCGGTGGCTGGTCCCTGCCATTTCGAACTGAGGGCCTCCACTACGACGTACAACGCAAACTTCGAGGGGAGCCATACCATCCACCTGAGTCGCAGCGTTTACAATGGCCATGTATTGGCCTGTCCCTGATGGCACACATACGCGAGGCATCTTTACAAATTCAAGGGCATACATGTACACGTATACTAGCAACCTCTAAAGATGCGAGACACCAAAGGAGTCAATTCGAGAGAGAATGAATGGCCAGAAGGACGCAGCTGTGTGTATCGCCTGGCGACCGCTGAGTCGATGCCCCCTCCACTCTAGGTATGCCTACATAGCACCTACCGAAAACTACACTATTCTGAACTCAAAACACCGCGGATGACATTTTTTCCCGTGCACGGACAGTCCCAGGAGTTCCGTGGAATCGTGTCCGAAGAACTAAAGAGACTTACCCAACACTGAATAGTAGACATTCGAATTACTACTGCGTCGATTTCTCTTGTTCACCAGAATACAGTGGCGGAGGAAGGGGTATCCGGTCAATTGGCTAGCCAAGTAGTCTCGGAGGTAAATCACTGCTCGTCTCTCCTCCGTCAGCGTCGGAGGCTTGACAGCAGCCTTTACACCTATTACCACAACTTCGTGAGCGGCCGCGTGCGGGGCACCCTCGACGCCCCAGTCAGTTACGTCAGCTGCTCGCAGACAGACGTAGCCATTTTGAATCAATTCTCCATCATATAACCCTAGGATAAGGAAGACGTTGGCATATTCTGGCTTTACAGTCCCCCCTCTCATGCGCAAGACCTTCCTGACGTGGGAGGCGACACCATGGCGACTTCGCCTCATGCGTTTCCCTTTCCAGGACCGAGGGACCTGCGGGGTACACGCCCCGGTGCCAAAGCCTGACGCCCGCGTCCCTGCTGTTGCCTCTTGGGTACCTAATTCTGGAGCCCCAGGTCCAGTCGGAGAGCGGCCTGAGCTTCTTCCACGATGGCTGTCCGACGGTAAAGCGGTACTTGGTACTGTTACGCGCTGGGTTCCCTCCGAAGTGTTCTCTTTTCTGCTCAGTCCCCGGAAGAGAGTCCCCACAGTGCGCAGTGTCGACTTGCTTTTTCTTTCAGTCGACATGATGCCACATTTACATCCATGCGGAAATCTCGACCTTTGCCCGGCGATGTGCCAAATATGCAAAGCACCTCAAGAGGACCGATATTACATCAAACTGTCTCCGAAAAGTTCACACAAGTAGCCCTTACAGATGAAGAGAAACTGGAGAAATCGAATCCCCTACGCCAGCTGTGAATGCGACCCTGCGTCGGATCACGCTCGAAAACACACAAGATGAAACCGCACCCGATAGGCAGCAAAACTGTGTCGATCGCGTACCTATATGCACACGAAATGTACAGATACATGTGCAAGTCCCGCACACATAAGTGTGCATGCACAAAAGTGAAAGTAGGACCGAAGCGTACGATTCGTGGTGCAAGTTACTCGACTCACAGCTGAGAATCACGTGAGAGTCGCATCTGCAGACAATGCAGCAACTGGGCAGATACACACTATACAAGCAAAAACGAGCGAGAGAGCTTAAAACCCCACAAGGACAGCCTTCACCCATTAAATGGGGAAAAAATTGTTACAGGGTTCAGATTTGTTGACAATGCAAAAACAATGGCTCCTTGTGGCCAACCTCCTCTGGGCGCACACGATAATTCCCTGACGGTGTTCCCCGTTACGTTTTCGTCAAACCCTGCAGATAGTACCAAGCGAAACTACCATAAGACAAGTGGAGAATGACACACCTTCGTCATTATTCATATCACCAAGATGGCAAAAGAATGACCTAAGGCTGTCGAGCACTTCTGCCAAGCATCCACCGCACAACCTCTTACCGATGAAGCCAGATCCACACATTCTCGCACTCCACCTGAGCAGAACCGCTTAAGACAACGTAGTAAAAGGGCTTACTGCATCGTGTCGCTTACAGAAGGAAATACTAACACGACCACAACCAAGCCATGGCTATTGCAGTGCCCTTGTACCACGAACTGTTTCCCTATTTCGAGAAGTATGCTGTAGGCGCAGCTTCGTAGTGGTCACTCTTCCAATACGCTGGCTGTGGGTAGTGAGACAGCGTCTTCGAAATGAAGAAGAAATGCCGAGAACCCTCGAAGTATGAGGCGTCCGCAGCGCTCTGTCGCAGCAGACGTTGTTGCTCTGATCACACCGTTACCTTACGTTGACCACGAAATGAACCTAGCCGATACCGCCCCCTTCGCAGAAAACAGCCTGAGTTCGAGAGAAAAGTTTTCTGAGCAGAGAACCTCAAAACTACTTACAAGATCCCCCAATGCCATGAAGAAAACGCGCTCAGTGCGCTATCCTGCCCGACACCAACGCTGTTCACAATCGCGACGTCCCAGAAGTTGACGCGTGGAAGGTGAGTTGCCTTTCCTCTAAACGTCAACCAGTCTTCCTAGAAAACAAGACATCCGAACAACGAAACTCAGTAGACGCCCCGGCCTGTGGAAAGAAGGCGACGCGGCGAACGAGGAAAAGGGGAGACCAAATTGCGATAGGGTGGGTGCGGAAAATGCTGAGTCACGACACGAGTTGCAGACTGGTTTTGGCACCCCAGAAAAGAAAACAAATTTGTACACAGAAGATACGGTAAAGAAGTAAAAAAACACACTCGGCAGTGTCGGTGAAAAACGTCATCGATGAACTCGGAAGCTGTAGACGGTAAAAACATACAGTCGCTTTCGGACACTCGCTGGCTTCGCTGGACGTCCTTATTCGGGCATAACCCGTTGTCGGAAGCGTAAAATGAACAGGATCACTTGCGTAAGCGAAATATCATTATGTTTCGCGTATAGCCGTAGGAGAGTGCGCCAACGATCTTTGTCATGAACTGGAGGATCCAAGATAAATCACCATCGGAAGAGCCACTGCGCCCGACCGGGCGTGCGTTTTCGACAAGAAGCTCTGTGGATTTTAAAAGAGGAGGTGGAAATCGTACGTGACTGTGGAAACAGCTTTTGTGTGTACCTTCATTAATCAGAGTTCTTTTAGGTATTGTCTCTTCTTGGAAATACCACGCTTTGTAGGCCGTCTATTTCCCAAGAGCTATTTAGACCCTCCCCCCCTGTTTCTACGCTTCGCCGATGAACCATGTACCACGTGTTACGAGGAAACGAGACAATCTCGATCATATATTTACATTTGTTGAGAAAACAGGTTTTGCATAGATCTAAATCATTGTGAGACAGCACGAATGACTCAGTACGAGTGGGGCTTTGCGGCACGACTGTACACTTACTGCAGTGTTCCCGAGCAAACGCCGCGGTATATTCAGTCTTCCAGAATTAGGCCTTGCACTTCATGGATGACGTGACCTGGTTTAGACTAGCGCGTTCTTTCTTCACGTTGTACCAATGTGTAGGGTTCTGGGCGATTGCTAGAGTCGATGATGCGCAAAGTGATTCCACATTGATAGAGGCGTTGAGAAGCTGGATTGCCCCTGTCGCGGTTGTGTCTGTCCAATGCCGGTCACTGATTGCTCGTATGCACGGATTTGTGGTCGCTGTGGCCCAGTTCATGCAGTAAACACTGAAGGACATCCTCTTGACGCAGTGGCACAGTCTCTTCTACAGACACGATCTGCACACCTCCCCCCACAGGTTACTGCTACTCAAAAATGTCCACAAAGCACTCGTCAGAGGCTGAGTCCTGCGGACGGGGGTGACATGGTCTCCAGAAGAATAAATGCTTGAGAGGTGGATGGTAGGTGCCAGGTGTCATTCGAGGAAGGCGCAAGGTCTGTGGGTCAATGCGAACGCAAGTCAGGGTGTGAGTGACCATGCCGACGACGTCCAGGGTGCAGCTCGAGGATGAAGACACACATCTGTAGCATTAAAACCGATATTTGCCCCCCTACCACAGGAAACCACGACTATGCTTGCCAAAATGAGGATGAAGCATGGTGCTGGCCATTCATCTTTACCGTCACCTTTCTGTATACACAAAGATGGCAGCCAAAGCTGGTGCAGTGTGGACCAGTACAAAGTAAACATTAGACTACCATTTGAGGCAATGCCCAACATTCGATGTGACATGAAAAATGTCCCTCTGTAGAACATGCTGCGGTTCAAAGATGTTTCTCCAGTGCAGACAAACAGCACTGACAGAAAACGATTTACGGCAGACATACACAAATACATTTGACTTCTTGTCGCTGGACAGACCACAACCAAAACCTTCCCGTTGGCAAGATGCACTTCCGGCCGAAGCTGTTTACGGCAGACTGCCCCGGAGGTTTGTACTTTTCATTGTAAATATTTATACGCTGTCTGCGTCGCCCTCCTGTTGCCGCGTTACGCTAAGCGTAAAAAAGAAGTTACAGTTCAACAGATGTCCTCATCTCAGCGTCCTTACTTTCTCGGTTGCTGCACCCCCGTTACCTGCTGTAGGGAACCGTCAAGCTTCGTGAGGTGCTTGTTGGGTTTGAACGTAAAATCGTAGTGGGTCGTTGTTCGCGACTTGAACTAACAGACGTATCACAACTGCGGTTTCAGATGACAAACAGGCATCCGCTTTTTCTGTGTGTGTGCTAAACGACAAATGGACAAACCCGCTGAAAAACGGCAACTTCTTATAGAGGTCGAGAGTACTGCTGTTAAGGTTCTGCTCGTGGCGGTAGTGGAGGCGTCAACATCACCTGTCGGTGCTAAAACCATTGCTTAAAGTAATGCTGCAGCTTATGGGTCCTCTAGTCGATTTGCATGAGATGCGGACTGTGTCGTTTTTCGGCATCTACCCTCTCTGTGTCGAGACGTTTCGATCATATGCCATTGAATATGCAAAAACCCTCCACTGCTAGGATTCTCGTTTTGACACAACGGCGGAAGCAGCAAAGGTGTTAGCCAAAAAGAGCAACACCCTGCCTGGCTGATTGCTAGACCAGTGTCTTCAGACTCTTGAGCCGCTCCTGATAGATGAATTACGTCTCCAAGGACTGTCGAGCATAGATGCTAGAGAGTGATGTAGAACTGGTTGTCGTGCCTTCTACGCCGTTCGGTGTTTGGCAAGGATGCTCTCAACGAACGTTGGATTATGGTGAAGAACACAGACACCATCCTTATACCCAGTCTACTCTTAACGATTCTAAATTATTTTCGGACTACCTAGCTCATTGCACGTGCAATGTGCTTTGACGTACACTTTTGGCATTGCTCAGCCAGGAACGCAGCTTCATGTGCATAAACCCGAGAAAACCGCGCTGTTGAGTTTACATGTGTTGTTTTTCTCTCATGCGATACCAAAACAACTGTTTCCCTTCCGATTACTTTACCACCAGCCGTCGGTACCTAGCTCTTTCGATGCGACCCCCCCACGTGGTTGATGAGAGCGGTCCAGCGACGCGAGAACAGCGACGCAGCAGCGAATCGTCGCACCCAAGCAGACTCAATGTCGGGCCACGAAAAGAACAACATTTTGTTCGTATATGGAGGAGAAGGCTAATGCACCAAACTACTGCGCCTTCTGGGGGCGTTAAGCTTACTCTTTGTGTCCAATTACGTGTCCGTACACGGTCTCGTACAACTTGGCGTCTTCACATGAGTCGTCGATGAATAAAGTAACATTGCGTGGTTTGGAGTGCTGACACAGTGATCTTCAAGTTTTGATGTGGATTGAGGTGACAGTGACAAAAGATCGCCCGGTCCAAACACAGTTTCGATAGCTGGTGGCGAAAAGGTATCTGCAGCTCGTCTGACAGCTGTTTCGTGCACGTAGCGTATTTATACATCAGTGATGCTCCAGATGGCACGATATACCGCAAACATTTGTGCCGTCTCTATTTGTAGCCTGGTATTGGTGGTGGCACTTTCTGTTGGTATTCTTCCAACGCCAGACTGGAAGGACCGGGTGAAGATGGGCGGCACTGAAAGCGGGCCTTTCGTTTTACAGGTCTGCGCTAGTGATCCCCTACTCCATGACCCGAAGGAACGAGAGTCTGGATCAGATTCGACCAGAGGGTATCACGGCGGAAGCTCCAGCGGAGGTAGCAGTAGCAGACAGGGTACGACGGTAAGAAGCGACGCGGGACTTTCGTCCCAGAGCAGTCAGTCTTCGGCGTCCACTAGCGCCAAGACTAGCGAAAATCACCGACAGGGGCCGGCGTTCCTGACATCGGTATTCCGAAAAGGTGAGACCCCTGCGCTGGACTGGGTACCCTACGGCACTCTGGAAGGCGCAAAATGGCACCCAGGGCAGCAAAAATCGAAGAGGCGCTCGTCTGCTACCACCAGCAGACGACAGGGAGCATCGGTAAGCACTCCCGCGTATATCCAAGTTACGTTGGATTTTCAGGAAGCCAGTGCATCAGCTGCCATATTTACCTTATTGCTAGCACACGGGGGCTGTGGACAAACGAGCGGTCGCTACCCCATTGCCTACTCTTAGGAGGCTGTGAATATTCGGCAGTCGTGCTGGTCGCTTAGCGATTGCGCCATAAAAAGAGTTACGTTACTTTGGTTTGTTTTTCTATGCATCTTCGACGGGAGTGTGGCTTCAGCATTCTGGGAATCCTGGACAACTGCCCGCGCCGCGTGGAGGCCTCCAGCCAACAACGACACTCAGCGGGACTGGTGGACAACCCAGGACTGACTCGACAGACGAGGGGGCTGCCGCGACGTCGGTAATCCCAAATCGTTCAGGGTATCCCCAGCCAGTACCGTATCTTATCCACCCTGTTGGATTTTTGAGTGGAGGTGAGTTAGGACACGAGATACTCAGGGAGGTGTTTGGCTGCTTGGAGACAAACCAAATCACACAGTGGCCAGTTAATCGCGCACACACGAGCCAGATGCGAGGTTCACGTTTTGGTCTGCGTTTGTGTACCATGCCAAGTAGTCGGAATGCGTCTTCTGGGTTGTAACAGCGAATGCGTGAGATCCATCTAAAAATGCTTCCGCTAGGGCGCTGAGGAGCTGTACAACGTTAGTTTCGCTTTGATGCGAGAACTGTCTGCAGATTATAGATCACTAGGGATGCTTGGTCTCGTCCCATCAGTTTATACCGCTACTTCGGTTCAGCACATGGTAGGCCAACCCGGCACAATAATCCCCCTCGTGCTATTGCCCGGAAAGCAAGAGCCGGAAGGACTAGTATCTACAGGAACTCTGTCTGATTCCTTAGTCTATGAGCCACTTGGGGTTGTGAATCTTGGGACCGAAATGCCGAATCAAGGTTCGACTTCACAGTCTGGCGCCGTGGCTAGCAGGAAACGACCAGCGGGTGGGGCCAATGGTCCGGACAAGAGGCGTCGTGTGGAACCAGCAGGACTCACAGAATCGCGTCTGCGGCCTGAACCCAGTAAGGACACTTTCCACAACCTGTTTTTGCCCCACGAAAGTGCTGCTGCTACAAACAGTGGAACAAAGGAACAAGTACATGTTTCACAACAGAACAGGGACGGTTCACCGTCCATGGTACTGCCGAGGCAACAGCCATGAGCGTGACGGCCTGTCCAGAGTTGCTGTGACGTCAGAGATCTAGGCATGAGTCGGTCAGGCGTAAGAAGTGCCTAAAACAAGTCTCTCTGCATGTAAAGTACCCCATGTTGTCTTTTTCACCAGCATCCTCGTCACACTTCCTTCAAGTGTGATTTAAAGGACGGAGTGCCTCGCAATCGTGACTGTTTTGGAGTCACATGGTAGACCAGGTGTAACCAGGAAAACGGGTTGACTGGGGAGCGTAATTTAGACTGATTTACGAATACTACGACGAGGGCGTCTGGATGCCGAGATGTGCATCCATTGTTTGTGTTCCTTTCGCAGATGGAGGGGCGGGGTGACGAAAGTTCCGCTTGATGCCGTTTCATGGCTGAGATGCAGCCAGGCACCATTGTAGGAGATGCAGCCAGGCACCATTGTAGGAGATGCAGCAACCTGGCGGGATGATCATAAGGTATCAGTTCGTGTTCGGCAGTTTCGGAAGGTCGTTTGGAGGGTCTAGACACGATAGACCAGTCATTTCTCAACGTTCAAAGCGAACTGCCACATGTGATTCGCTGCATCGTCGCATTATTATCAGTTTGGGCGGATTATGAACTGTTGCCATTTTACAGGCTTATCCTCACTCACGGAAAAAGGTTCAACAGCGTTTTCCACCAGGCCGCCGTCATCCCGCAGTGCTCTGGAAGGACTCACGCAGGAGACGGTAGAAATGCTGCTGGACACTCCATCATATCCCATATCGTCAGTGGTATCATCACGTAAGTGCCTGTCGTGGCGGACTTCCCGTACGAATGGATTGTCACAGGGGAGGGGACAGTCTAGCACCGGCAGGGCACCTTTGTCCTGACTAGGGAATTGCGTGTGGTGTTTGTGGTCGCGAAACTGTAACAACCAGCACCGCTGACAGAAGTGCCTGCTTCGAAGTACTCCCCTCACTCTCTACGTTACGCGGAATTCGATTCAGAGCCCGCGTCTGTTTACTCCTCGTGAGTACTATAATAACATGGTTTGTCAAGTGATGTAGATTGCAAGATCCTGCTCCAGTGACCGCAGAACTAACCTGCCTCAATGTCAGGAGCTTAGCAGACGGGCGAAGCAGGTAATGGGTCTGGCAACGATGTCGATGGACTCAGGCGTGACAGTTACAGTGGTTGCTCTTCTGGCGTATGGTGACTCTGTGTGGCCAGTCGGTGTCTCGCTGACATACAGAGCGTGCCTGAGTGACTAAGGTAGTGGCATCTCCGCAGTTTACTGTGAGAGTCGTCGCTTTGACTTCACAACCGGACGAGACATGGATTCGCGTGTGTTCGAGAAGGAAGAACCCGATAGTAGTTTCCCCCTTGTATGCTTGTTTCCAGCACCTCCAGCTAGAAAGTCATCCACCTCGTCATCCCAACATCTGGAAGCTCGACTCTCACAATCAAGAGGTCCTCCCAGGACGAGGCCTCCTTTCAACCCGTGGTCAACGAAGACTGGTCTTCTTGAGAGACGTGGGTGTCGCATGCCTGTCGTCAGTTCGCACTATGCATTTGAGTTCTCTCGCCACTCGTCCAACAAGATGCTGCCACCTTTTTGCCAAGAGACGCGTCTTCGGGCATGGGAACCCCGGGGAGCACTATCGCACTGAGAATAGTCTTACCGTGTCAAAATCCAGTGTCTACACTCCGGTCGTCAGGGTTGGGCATCGTTCTTGTTTTGTTGCTCAGCAAGGTGGCGAGGTTCTTTGTGCTGTGATGCGTGTTTGTGTTCTCTAGGAGGAGTGTCTGAGCTTCCACCGCTATACATCCCTCGTCCTCTCGCTTCAGGCTACAGGAATCCTGCGGACAGTCGAAAGCACTCCACAGTCACTCCTCAAACCAGTAGGTGGAGAAGTGATCTTCCAGATAGAGACAGCTGTAGCATTTCAGCTGTCGAAGCGTGCGTTCTAATGACCAGGATAATGGTGATCCATTTTTTGGTTGCCAGTCAGCAGGTGCTCACGAGCAGGGCTGTCGGCTGTGCAAAACATACAGGTGGAGGCATCTCCGTAGCCTACGTTGATAGTCGTCGCTTTGCCTTCACAACCGGACGAGACATGGATTCGCGTGTGTTCGAGAAGGAAGAACCCGAGAGTAGTTTCCCCCTTGTATGCTTGTTTCCAGCACCTCCAGCTAGAAAGTCATCCACCTCGTCATCCCAGCATCTGGAAGCTCGACTCTCACAATCAAGAGGTCCTCCCAGGACGAGGCCTCCTTTCAACCCGTGGTCAACGAAGACTGGTCTTCTTGAGAGACGTGGGTGTCGCATGCCTGTCGTCAGTTCGCACTATGCATTTGAGTTCTCTCGCCACTCGTCCAACAAGATGCTGCCACCTTTTTGCCAAGAGACGCGTCTTCGGGCATGGGAACCCCGGGGAGCACTATCGCACTGAGAATAGTCTTACCGTGTCAAAATCCAGTGTCTACACTCCGGTCGTCAGGGTTGGGCATCGTTCTTGTTTTGTTGCTCAGCAAGGTGGCGAGGTTCTTTGTGCTGTGATGCGTGTTTGTGTTCTCTAGGAGGAGTGTCTGAGCTTCCGCCGCTACGCATCGTTAAACCACCCACTAAGGGTAATTAACCCGTTTGTTTTAGGGGCAGCGAATGTGTGTTCAAAGTGCCCTATTGGTACTGGCAAAGCCAGTGGAATGACGGAGCGTGGATGATGATAGCTACGATTAGGCTGGTAGCCGACAGAGCTGGCGTCTATGTGGCACGTATGTTGTTCGCAGTGTTACACGGCGTCCTCATCCGTAATGCGTTCGACGCGCGTATGTCTGCACCGTCGGGGAAATAGTGAACTTTCATTTGGTGATACACATGTACATGCTGTTTTTGGGAGAATGCGGATTCGTTTGGCGATAGTACCCAGTCCAATACGAGTTGTGGAGTGGTCCGCATAGGTACCTGAATTTCAGCGCGAGCATACTGTTGACAAGTTTTCACGACTGTAAGGTATGTTTGTCACATTTGGTGACACTAGGGACTGTTCGCTGCACTTTTGACGGTACTGAATACTTTGTATAGATGCTCTGTCGCTTTTGCAACCACAAACGCCTTTTGCTGTCGCACTCGCCTCGGCAAGTCGAGACAACAGTGTGTATTTGACGTACACGCCTCGGCGAAGGGAACAGCCAGACCGAGTGCGACTGGGTTTGCGAATTCGCATGTTACGGTGTTTTTATGCGTTGTGAAAGCTCATTGCATGGTATCAAATACATCATACGAAATGGATGGTGCGAAGTACACGCGTTTTAGCTCTTTGCCACATGATGTCAAGTAGTTGTCTTCATTCCATGGACGTCCAAGGATCTGACTTTTTGCTCATCCACATCGGCCCACCCTTGCTGATACAATGAATCAACCCTTAATAAAAGACCAAGTGGGTCGTCGGCCGGCGGAGGTTGAATTAATCCATTCAGCTTCTATGACGGTTGGCTTTTTCTCCGGCATTGTACGGTTGTACTGCTCTAGTAACGCAGCACGGTGTTGCTTTATAACTGCTGTGCGCAGCATGTGTGAACGCTTGACGACGATGGCAAGTACTGTTGTACAAGAGGTTTATGAGCTGTGGAGTCGCTTTCCCTTGCCAGTAATCCTTGCCATCGTCCACTAACCACTGATGACACGACGGGTATCAGCGCAGTGTCTATATGTGCACATGTTCCACGTGTGGAATGCGTTGTTGGTGCAAATGTCATTCTGTAATGTTGTTTTTGTCGGAGTTTGGCGACCGTGGATCACGGCGTTGCCTGAGGCACCCGTAGACTAGTGGGAGCGGTGCGTTTCCCCTAACCTCGCCGTTAGCCAGAGAAATGGTCGTCGGCTTGTGAGAGCTTGTGTTGTCCCTCTATAAATACTTACAGCATGCTGTGAATATCTATATGTATATACGCGTGATGCGGAGAAGTTTAGGGAAACGGCTTTCCAGAGCCACTTTTCTTCCTTCGGCATTGTGTGTCAACAACGGCATTCAGTGGTGACAACTTTAAGTGTGACAAGACACTCTAAATCACAACAACGAATGCGATAGTAAAGTTTCTGAATCGACCATATCTATGCGAAGACTGAGTCGCTAAATGTCAATCAATGCGAATTTTCGGTTTTTTCATTCCATATCACATAAGCTACCCCTGAGCAAGTTGTGTGCTTTTGGTTGACTCTCGGACCACCTGCGTTATCGGGTCTGCTCCTGATTAACCGATGTCTCATCGCGTTTGATAATTGCAACGTTAATTCCCGCAGCAGGGGGACAACCACGTAATAGACCAGCGATTGACATGGAAAACAGTGTCTCAAGAAGAGGTGAAGATTTCTTGCAGGTCACCAAACTATATCTACCGTAAGGCGCCACATATGCACATTGTTTGCTACGGAAAAAGCTAGGCAATTGCACGTGTCGCTTCTGTCTCAGACATGCTTACGAATAGGCTTACCGAGGCCTTTGCTCAGCTCCAGGCACCTAGTTGAAATGTCTCGCGGCCTAGAGTCATCTCGTATGAATATTTGCAGCCGAATTCCTGATCGTGCGTGCGACACACCCGGGCAGCGCCCCTGAATTACATGCGTACTGAGAGGTCGGCTGCCCGCTGACCACTTCCACCAGAGGGGTAATGGGCACGCGTATCACTCCACCCGCACCGAAACTGTGCAGCAGCCTTAATGAACGTTGCCGCTTACCGCAGAGGACCAAGTCTGAAAACCGCCGTAAATGGCAAATTGTTTGTACAGTATGTGTTGGTAGCAAGTTCGTTCCATGTAAATATAAACTGAGGCGTCTCCGCTGGCTGCACACGTACGACAACGGGGCCCCCCAAAGTCGGGCCCGTTGGTAGTTCCGCGTTCTAACTGTTGTCGACTTCAGCAAACCACTCACATGTGGCTCCCGCAGAGACCTCAAGTGCCAGGGAAACGGAACAACCTAGTCTTGGAAGAAGCGTGTTGGTGCTTTCCGTACCCCATGTGACCTACCGCACCTGCCAAACCGAGAAGTATCGTTCCTAGGCACCTCTTTGTGTGGAAGTCGTGCGTTAAGTCGCGACTTGGGGGTTGCTCGTGTGACTCCGCAGCCTCAGTGGGGATCAGTGGAACTAGCGTGGCTTAGCGCCAGTGCGCGGGAGCAGAGGGGAAGATTTTCCTGGTTTGTTCCTGCTAGTGACGTCGCCCGGACACACACTTGCTCCTTACTTCTCCCTTTGATGCTTGTTGCCTCTTGATCCTTACTACTTGCCGTGTTTGCTATCGATGCGGCATCATCGGTTGTACGTCCCCCCCTCTGGTTTTCTTTGCGGTCGCGCGGTAGTTTGCATGTGTACCACACCGGCTAGGGCTGCGCGACCGCAAACCATCGCATGGACCGTCGTGTTTGCGGGGGCTGCTATACCCCGGGGTTTAGCGGCCAGTCTGAGCATCGGACCGTCCGTTCGTTGTGTGGTTTTGTCGGTGTCCTCACAGGAACCACTTGGCAAAATCCGCCAGTTTCGGCTTTCGCTGTAGGCGACTGTTCTGCTTCGCTGTCGCTGGGTTACCCGCGTGCCTAGAATTCGTTTCGTATTTTTGCCTGGCTATGGTGCGATTCCGTCGGCGCGACGAGCCTGGCCATAGAAATTAAAGCGTGGTTGGTTGGGCGGCAGCCAAAGAAGCGTCTTAGAGGCCGATTGCCCGGTCTCTCGATTTTTGCTTCGTTTCCGCCCAGGGAAACACCCAGTTTTGGGTCGATGACTTGGTGATGAATTTTATGAACTGCGAGAGGTGGTGCACTATTCGTCGCTGCGCATTTCCAGGGCTTGTCTGACAGGCTTTCCCCGTAACCAGTACTTCCCCGTATTGCCTGCGGCACACTGCTTTTCCCCGTGCCTCGGGCCACCATGTTAAAGCAGCTCTGCTGCTAAACGCGTTCGTCAGCATTTTCGTGCTGTATCAAGAGTAAACGTGGAATTTCCTGCTATGTCCATTTTTTAAAAGCAGGGCCCGTGCCACTTTTATAACAGTGGGTTGCAGATGAGGCTTTCACGAAGTATCCCGGGACCCGTGCGTGCATGTTCGTTCAGTCAGGCGTGTGGAAACGTCTGTTCTCACTGGGGCGAAAATTCATGTGGAGGAAATTCCTTCGGTCACCTACTTCTGCACTGAGTGTGAGCGTTTCTTCTTTAGTGACACCAGTTCTTTCAGCGCCAGCAATTTTGCTGACTGGCTGCTGAACCGGCCGGTGCTTCGCGTCTCGGGGCCTGAGAACCGTGTAATGACAGGCCTCCTTTAATCGTCGCCAGGTGTTGTCGAATGCCACCCCTTTTCGACACCGTGTGTGGTAGCGTTCATTTTTGCATTTCACGGAGAAAAAGTATCCCTGCTGGAGCTTTCTCCTGGTCCGAGCACTCCGATTCAAGATCCGCATTTTGCAGGAATGTTGGGGCATAACAGTCTTCAGGGGAGCAAAGAATGTGGAAAATGGTGAATCTTGGAGGTGACTTTGCCTAATTTTTTTCGCTGTGTTCAACGATTGTTCAGTGGATATTGTTTTTGTCACCAAAAAGGTAATTGCAGTTCGGCTATCGAGGACCGCCCTATTGTCCCGTGCGTTTTGTGACGCAACACGACAGAAACGCTTCGCAGCTAGTGGCGGCGTACCCATGATCGCGCAGCAGCAGAAGGATACTGGCCATGGGGGACTCGTGTATACTTCATCGTTTTGCTGGTTTTGTCTTCCCCGTAAAAACAGTTCCAAGCTTTGAGTTCACCTCAGTTTTTCCAACCGTATCGAGAAGAACATAGGCGCGTTTCTCTGTAGCGATCTCTCCCGGTGACACAGCATTGTATCAACCTTCTGGCCTTCTATTTCTCTCTGGCTGCAGTGAATCAGTCAGGGAGCTGTGTTCACTGGTGGGGTGCTAGCACCGGCCAGGGTGCACCTGTGCCTCGTGGCTCGGACTGTTGACCCCGTCTCGCAGCATGTGTGGCCGTGAAGCGGACCATCTTCCCTAAGCTCTTCCAGCGGGAGGCTTCAACGTGAGATGCTGTACTTGAAGGATTTTCTCTACGTCCGTGGAGAAACAGCAGGCGAGAGCGATGTCATCCCGTGCCACCCCTCCCAGAGCCGGCTCTCGTAATAGAGTTTTTGTGAGATTAGTCACACCGTGAGTTCCCGTCTTTCGGAAGCCAGGAGGGTCGCTCTAGTTGGATCTGTGGTCAGATTCTACGCCAGTGGTGGATTTCGTCTCAGGAATTGGCTAACTCTTTCCCCGCTTCTCCAAAGAAAAGAGGGGCCCTCTACGTATTATCTGGTGGATCACCCTACATGTCCTCACCATGACGACGCGACAAATTCATGCCTTCGCTCAGCTTATTGATCAGCTGCCGATAGGCGTCCAGGAATCAGAAGTCATTGACGGCGCTGTAGCAGATAGCTCCGTTCAATTCGGGTTTAGTCCTTTTCCAGATGCCCCACATGAGCAGCATTCTAGTGGCAGCTTTGGAACATCTCCCTCGCATCAGGCTCTGTCATTCAACGATGCCGCTCCCAGCCTCCGAGGTGGAGAGAGTGTGGCAGGTTTCACCGGGTACGCTGTGTCTGCCTGGAATGGAAAAGCGCCTGCTTGCTGTTCCGGTGGACCTTTGGCCGGCTCCACCGTCGTTATGCATGCTCCCCATCCTGACTCTGGTGGCACTTTTCAACCGACTTACACGCACAATCCTTGTATGGATGCGGCGGGAGTGTACCGAGGCAGTGATCGGGTTGTGAGTGGGAGCCGAACAGGAGAAGGTCGTGGCGACTCTGTATGTGATCCAAGGAGTCCTCTTTTCGATGGAAATGCTCCAGGCAACAAGAGTGTGTTTCGAAGCGATCTGTCGTCGTCTGTCTCTGTTGAGTCAAGTAGCACCCAAGCCGATGTCGCATACTACATGCCCCCTCATCAGCAGAGGCCACAGCAAACGCTTCGCAGTGACGAGTACTGTAGCTCGACTTCTCACAGCAGCTCACCCGTGGGAGATGGTTCTTCCAGTGTCTCGTCCATACACCAAGTCTACCAGAGTAAAAATGCCGGAGACCGGGACCACTACCATTTAGCTGCCCACACGCCGGCAAGCGCGTCACATTTTGGGAATCCTCGCGGTGAGATGGGGCCGTGCTCGGGTGCGGGGTGCAGCGATTGTTCTGGGGCTCCTACCGCTCATTGTTTTTCTCATCGAGACGGAGTGCTTTTTGGAATCTCCAATGGAAACGGCGACGTATCCGATCCCAATGGAGTCTTTGGTTGGCCAGGATCGCGAAGGTCCTCTCATACCTCGTGGGGCACTTCCTCGACGTGCTGTCCCCCGTCTGCTGGCGTCGCCGGGCATGTGCATGACGGCTCGTCGCTCATGTCGGCTCCTCAGGCAGGCCAAGGTGGTCTGACTACGCGAGGCGCTGGGCCTGCAGGAGGGACCCTTCACTGTCAGCCGTACGCGATGTGTCGTCCTGCATCTGGACAAGTTTCACACGTCCAAGTGGCGCAGGTCCATGACGGCCGTTGCCAGCTGAGGGGAGCGTCCTGCTCCTCGATTCACGTTCGAGACCGTAACACCGGGGGCAAGGAACCTCACACATCTCTACCGTCCAGCACGCGACAGTCGTGCTGTTACTCTCCCCACTGTGGTACCGCCGAAAGCACGCTGTCGTCAGCTCGGCCAGGGTGTCATTCCAGTCGAAATGGAAAAAGTGGTCAAACCGGATGTCGCTGCCCCTGCGATTCGGTTCAAGGTTTCAATTCTATTCATAATTATGGATCAGATTCAGTAGCCCATCACCGATGCGCAACCAGTGAGGACAGCCGGTACAGCGGAGCCCCTTCAGGTTTGCCCCCTTCGTTGTCAGTAATTCCCGTGTCTCGGGGAGGGTCAACGGAGGGTTCGCACCAGCGTGTCGCGGACTCGGGGCGGACACAGCGTGTGCAGGTGAATTCATCCCCCCTGTCGGTGGTTTCCGAGCGCGAGGAAGGACAGCGTGATCCAGTGTATGGGAAGGGGATGGAGTTTGAGGGTGCTGTGATCAACCCGGGATGCAACACGGACGCGGGATCAACGACTTGGGCCGGGGGCGGTGTGCGGCTTCCATCTCAGGGAATGACTTCAGGTTTCGGGCAAACGCTGCCGTTCAGCCCCAACCAGGGAGCGTCCCTCCCTAACGCACACGGAAATGCCACAGTTGGTGTCGCAGATCCAGCCACAGGGGGTGTCGTGGAATTCGATACCACCTGCCAGAAGCACGAAGCACGGCAATCAACAGCTCAGCACGGTTCGACTCACGAATGCAGTGCGTTGAATGTTGATGCGTCCGTCTCCTCATCTTCAGCCTCGACTTTCGAAGATGCCGGCGGCAACAGCAGTTGCAGCAACAGTCGAAGCCAAAACGCTTCTACAGACTCGCGGAACGAGCGGTCTGCTCGACACCTACATGAGGCAGCCACAGGTGGGGTGCTTAGTCACCGTCGTGTTTCGGGGGCGTCAGTGGGATCCGTCGTTAGGGGCGAAGCTGCCCTGCTGCCGGACGACATCTCGAAGAACGGACAGGCTTTGCCGAGTGTGGCACCGAGAAATGATCCTGGTAGTCTCTACGACAAGCTGGGGTACTTAGGCGATGGCGTAGGTGAAACAGAGTGTAACACCGGAAGAAACAGTGTTGGCTGTGGCGGCAGTGGCCACGGGGAAACGTCTCAGATCGGGACCTCGAGTCGAGCTCCGGGTCGCGGCCGTTCTGGTGAACACGAGGGAGGCATCGGTTCAGACGGCGGATCAGGACGACCGGCTGCGGTGAGTCTTTGGTGACAGAGAGGTGGTTACGCATAGGAAGAACCATCGGTTTTTGGGGTATGTGCTGTCGCTGTCTGAGTCGCATTTGCCCTTGACACATTGGCGCGGTCATGTGAATGGATGCATACGGCTAGTGACGCGAGATCTGGTAGCTGTCAGCGGAGACTGCTGGGGTGAGGAATGACTATTCTAGCCAGTGGTAGAAGTGCGGTTAATCGTGTTGTACAATCGGATGGTCAGAGCTCGAATGTCAGATAGTGATCCTAGATTAATAAGGTTTGACGTCACTACTAACAGACCACCGGCTTTTTTAGCACACATTAGGGTTTTAGGGAAGAAAGAACCGTCATTGCCCGTGACCTGGTGACGGCAATAGCAGTTTCGGCAAGGATCTCCAAAAGAAACATACTTTTTAGTCAGAGTGCGCTCTGTTGTGCGGGTATTTCGGCGCTGCACACTCGCCTAATGACCGCGTCACTTCGTGTGCTTGCGTCTTTTTTCTCAGTCTACGGAAGGGTGCAACGCAACCTCTGCAAACGGAGCTCGACCGTTTCCACTCGAAAGCGTGAACGAACATGGTAAGGACGCAGTACCAAACAGGTTTGGTATTAAACGAGTAGCTCATCCTCGGCAGTACGCCATAAAACGTTATGTTTGGAAGTGTAGCGTAGGTTCGTGGTGAAATGACGGAGGTGTTTGGATGTACAAGGTAGCGTTAGGTGTTAGAAGCGCTTTTGCGCGTTGTCATTTTACCCCCGTACAAGTTGGGATAAGAAGTGCCAGGAGCCTGCCGATTCCCAACGTTGCCGTTATTCCAGAGTGCTGCCCTGCAAGGGAGCTTTTTGCTCAGTTGTTTCTTTTCCTCTTTCGGAGCAGAGGATTTGTACTTTGGACGAGGGAAATTCAATCCTTGTGCGTGGTATTCCAGTACCCTTTGCATTGTCTGCATCCGCTTGAAGCTGCGCCGCGTGGGTCGTTTCATTGTCATTCTGATGAACAACAGGACCTGAAGAGGTGGTCGTTAATTTTGTCGACGCAGTGACAGGAGCAGAGAAGTCCCTCTGTGTAGACCACCAGGCTCTACTCCGTTTGGCGCGAGATCGAGAAACGCAGGGGGAGCGGCAAGACGTAGAAATGTCCACGACGAACTCCGACTTCAGAGGTCGTGCGGATGTTCCGAATCACGAAGGGCACTCTCTGTCTCACATATCCGGCAACGCAGACCCGTCGCGGTCCGAAGCTGATCGCGACGGAGGGTGTGGTGAATATGGCCAGTCAGGGGACAGTCGAGCGCTGAGTACGGATACGGGAAGTGGCGACAGTGCCAAAGAAAGTCAAAATCTTCCGGTAGGGAAGGAAGAAAACGTTGTGTCTGTTCAAGGGGGAACCCCCCACCATGAGGGAAGAGAGAGAGATGCAGCGACGATCGAAAGTCACCAGGGTTCGGAGCAGACGAAGGACAGTGATGGGACAGATGTAGCCGGAAAGGAGCAGGGAAGGGGCGAGGAAATGACGAAAACTGAATCTCACGAGTTGGGTGACGACGAAAAAGGACATCTCTCCGCCGTCATTCGAACAATGGAAGAAGAAATGAATAGGTTGACTGAGGAACTACGCGAGGTTCTTTGTCAACATGAAGACGGACGGGACTTCTACCAGAAATCTTTCCTTGGTAAGTCCTCGCTCTCGGCAATGGTGAATCGGGATCAGTGAGATTCTGGCGAAAGAAGTGGGGCTGCCATCTACGCCTGCCTTTGATAAAGCAGCGAGAAGGCAGTTGCTAAGCCTCACCAAGACGCTGTAGAGCTGGGATCATGTTGGTGTACAGCGATTTATCGGCAATTCCATAGAGGAACTCCATGCATCTTAATTCTCTTTTGTGCATGCAGACCGGAAACTCAGGTATCTGTCCCGGCTTCAAGAAATCCGTCCTTTCCTGGGAGCGTCGTTCACCGAGATCTTCCGAGCTGTTACGGCCTGCAGGACAGTTGGCCAGCTCAGGTGGGAATTACGTTTTTGCTCACAGGCTACATCTTGTGTTTCTCTTCTCTCCCGTAAACCGTGGTTTATGTCCGTGTTGACATATGGGGGGGGTGGACCGGGGATTGCTTGTAGAGAGTTCATTATTGTTGCGGTGAAGGTCAATCTTTATTGTCTGCGAGGTGTAACCATTCTAGGGTGGTATTTGGTAACTCAAGCTCATGCCTACGTTTTCAGTGGAGCCGTGAATCTGTAAGCCTTGTGTTCCTGGTGTCTGGGTCTCCAACAGCAGCTTGGCTGCATTGCTTCGCGTGTCTATTTGTTCTCGCTTGCTGTTCAGCACGTGGGTCGTCGCCTTCGAGTTCCGAGGCGCGTCTGTGGCATCCGCTGCTGACGTTGCATCACATGTCCTCGAAGTTTTCAACTCCGGTGCCGCCGCTCCCCTGCACATGACAGTAGATAGATTCCGTTCTCCTCCACAGTTTCGCCCGGGGCCTTCCGAGTTGCTCGACTGGGATACAGGCGGGCACTTTGGCGCAGGGATGCGTTTGAGAAGCGCTCTGTTGGCATCCTCTGGTTCCCCGTATAATCGAGATTCGTGTGTCCGCGGCGGAATTTCACCCGCTGTTGGCTGCAGACACGCCCACACGCCTGACAGCCTTCTAGGGTTTCGGTGTACGAGCCCGAATTTATGTTCTGAGCCAGCTGGCTTCGCTCTTCGAGCACCTTCTCTCCATGCAGAGTCTCATTTACTTCCGTTCACCTCCGTACCTGGCGATGAAACTGCTTGTGGCGGTAGCAGTGTTTCAGACAGCCCTTTGGGCGTCCAAGCAGAGCGATCAGCAGGAGAGGTGATGCGGAGTGCCATGAGGACTCGGGTGCACGAGACAAGCGACCTGGCTAGTCGTCTTCTCGCATCGGCCGATGCACGGTCACGGCATCTAGCACAGCCTCCGCGAGCACGTCTCTGTAGCTTAGGGGATAGCGTGGGAGAAGAAGAAGACGGTTTACATAGATGCCATCCATCCCTTTCCGCAAACAGCCCGATTGACGTTTTCTCCGGTCCTGGAGAACTTGTGGATAGCATTCATAAAGGTCTTTCACCCCGCACCTCGAGCATCGATGATCCAGTTTCGGGCCGCGTGGGTGGTTCTTCAAGCACGCTCTATGTCCCCTTCATAGATTTCGAGTGTGGCCCTACTACCAGCCCCACCTCGGCCTCTCGTCCGGGCAGTGTTGGTGACCAGGCCTTCTGGTCATCTGGGACCAGTGCAACGAGTGCAGTTGGTGTGAAAAATGCTGGGGGTGGAGACGATGCGAGAAACGAGGCGGGATCCCTCGAAGACTCCAGGGGAGACGCGAGGACCGGATTGGATCGGACGGCGAGGCCTCTGACTGGAGAGTTGGAAAATGAAACCAAGAAGCAAGGAGCAGATGCCAGTGAAAATGCAGGCAAGTGTCTGCAGGGAGCTGCAGAAAAAGGATCGGAGGTCGACGATGCAACGGCACCGGGGAGCCGATTGTTCGAGAAGGAAAGCGGGACAGGTGGGGCGTCAATCGAGCTGGACGTGTATCCAAACCAGCGAAATCAGAGCGACGCCGACGCTTCGGCGTCGCCGAGTGCTTCAGTCGAGGTGGTGTCATCTGACTGGCGTGCAGGCGACGCGAGCTCCATCAGCGGGAAGACGGGACCCCATTTGGAGGGAAATAGAGATACGGGGTGCGTCGGACCCAGTGTAGAAACGGAAAATGTGACGGGAGTGGGAGACGCTACAGACGGAATAAACTCTGTGAACATGTGTTTTGTTCCCTTTCCTCAGTTGAACTGCTCTGGTCAGGGTGGTCGGTTACTGAGCCCGACGGCGAGTTTGACTGGCGCAGAGTCGATCATTTTTGGTTGTCCGGCTGGGCAGCTCGACTGGGGCCAGGGTTCGTATCGGCTACAGAAATTGATTGCCAACGAGCAGCTGAGATGACGTTTTCCTTTAACTTTATTGGAATGGTAGATCCGGCGGGGGCGCATGACGTTACCGCGCAGTCGTCTGGTTCAGTGGGCTGCGTTTGTTCGAGGAAATGAGCGCGGATTGCAGAGGGATTTAGTGGCGATCGTGATATGCACAGCTTCTCTAGAAAAAATTTGAAGGGAATACTGTTTGGAGGGGGTGCCGATGCGTTCGCGGTGCTCCGCATCTCCGACATGTGCCAGAGTATGGAAATGTCGAAGCCAAAGTCAGCTGCTTAAAACGTTTAAATGATTTCAGTCTTCTTGCCCTATACCACATTTGTTAGAACCCTGCAGCTTTTTTGAGTACGCCAGATGGACCGCTTGTCTTCCGTGTGTGCGGCAGCCTTCAGTGGTAGCATCCGCAACACCACATGGACGCAGTAGCAATGCAGGAATGAAGGCAGTATAAAGGTTTTTGTGAGGAAGAAGTGACGCTGTTCCGAATTCCGCCCACTTCATTCCTTCCATCATGTTTCGCCAGTATCGTTTAGAGTCCGTGCCTTCCTTCGTCTCATCGGGCGTTAGGAGATTCATGTATGCTTTCAGTATCGGGGTCGTTTGTGGCGATCAGTGGATGTCCGATTTTGTAGGACAAATCGAAGATTGTTGCGCGTTTCGTGAAACAGGGTGCACGTATGGTCCGTAGTACCACATCGTGTAGCTGCGCGGAGCATTTTCTAATGAAGTGCGTGGACGTGGTCGTGAACTGTGTTCAGCGAGAGAGACGTGGGTGAAAGGGTTCTGTTTTACTGCGAAGGTGAGTGCTCCCATCAAGTGCCGAGGGTCTTTAACCAGGCATACAAAGTGGAAACGGCGCCGTGGGCTGTAGCCTGTGTAGGGCCACTTTAATTTTGGCAGTTCAACGATTTGCAGGTGCGTGGATTTTTGAAAGCAGTGGCGTCAGCAGTATTTCCTTTTTTCCAAACCGTTTTGAGAGATCGTTAAAAGTTTTCAGACCATAGGACCAGCAGAACATACGAAGACAAGTCAGCTGCCAGTCATCTTGCGGATGGCAGGACAGCAATTCGGTGCACTCGTTTGAGAGGCTTGCGTTTAGCTAAAGTGTTGGATTTCAATATCCTACGGCATTCTCCTTAAAGGTTCACCGAGACTGTTGCAGGAAGTCAGATAAATCGACACTGATTCATGATAGTGCCAGTACCAGCCAAGCCCCCCAAAACATGTGCCCCTAAACTTCGATCTCGCCGACTCGACGAGCTGCAAGAGATCATGAAGCTATATCGATTGCCGTTGCCCAGAATCGTTTACAAAATAGAAACAACTCGTGGAACAAATGCCTCAACCTTCTTCGTGAAGATGTTATTGATTCGAGCGTGTATCGGGTAGCTAACAGCGGAAGTCCAAGTCTTGACGTGGTCGTGTACGTGACGTACCTCTTAAGGTTATGCTGTCATGGGTCGGCAGTGATGATGCGCTCTGTTCGGGTGTTCGTCGCCATGTGACGGTGCACCACGATTTCTGTGACTGGGTAAAAGAAACTGTAATTAACTATATTAGGCCTGTCACCGTTGGTAATTTCGAAGGGCTGCAGCTGCAAGATGTGGGCACAACTATATACAGTAACAGTTCCAACAGTAAAGTTACAAGTAACAGAGAAGGTTCCCGGGCGTTGGACGCCGATATAGCCATAAAGCAATGAATTGACAGTTGCGGCCAGGATGCAGTGTGATAGTCATATGATGAGGTGCGCTTGTGCTGATGCATTTAAATCATAGCTTCTGAGTCACATCCACTAGTTTGGTCATTTACCTAAGAGTGTCACTCCGCTGGAAAATGTTCTGTGGCGCTGCGTGACAGGGCTGTACAGCAAACAAAGAGGTCAAATGTCGAGGGTTACTTGTTCCCCATGTGCGGCTCATTTGCATTTTGTCATGTGTGACACGTATGTGGGGCACTGCAAGTGACGTCTGATGATCGACACTGTGCTGAGAGACGAAAATGCCAGCGCGGTGTTACACGGTGTGGCAGTTCTTCCACAGGAAAATGATACATTTCGGTGCTGAAAGCTTGTGCACAATGAGGTATCTTTTATGCAGCCATTCATCATACAACTGTCTACCGTGAATTTTTCTTGTTACGCCGGTGCTGCTCCTGCAGAGCAGCGGGATGTTCATCTGGCCAGCAGTATAGGGTACATGCTTGTCGAACCGGTCAAGCCAATGGGTGAAGCAGCCCTTTCAGCAACTACTCACAGAAAGATCTTCCGAATATCTGCTCGAATTTTGACAACAGTCACGCGCAGAGGACAAAGTGGCCGCGCTATATGGCAACTCTTTCGTGACTCACGGACTTCCCACCTAAGCAAAAACTCTTCACGGCAAAGAAGCGGTTCAAGAAACCGAATTTTCCGAAAGGACTGAAATACCGTACATTGCAAGTTGCTATAAGACGTCCCTGCAACAGGTGTACGGTCAAAGGAACTCCCTCGCCGAAAGAGCTGTGCCTATCAGTCTAGGGTTTAGGAATCCCTCCACATATCTTCAAAAATGCATCCCCAATTAACCACTGCCACCGTGATTCACTAAACGACTCTACCATCTTGCTAACCACTATCGCTCGTGCCGTGTCGGGGGCACGTGTGTCTGTGTCGCGTGTCGCGTCTCGGTCATCTTCTGCCGCTGTTTATCAGCGTCGCACTCCTCTACCACTGTAGAATGATGTGTTTAAATTGCTAGTTTAACTTAGAACATTCCTAGACCCACGGACAACATGGAGTCGCGATCTGCTGAAGTTGTGTACGCTACCCGGTTGAAGTACACGGACCCGGCCACAAGATGTTTTATTCTCAACATTACCCCCGGAGTTTCTGAGGTACAGCCACACACGACCATCTCTTTCAGTTCCGTTAATTATGAACAAACGATTTAGCGGGCGGTGAGTCACCTGAGTGAGATATGTCAGTTTCTGAGTCAAAGCGTCGTTTCTCGTTCGAAGATAGTTTACTAGTGGCTGCGCTGTGCTTCTTTTCTGATAGCGTAGAACTGGTTATGTGAACCCCTACGATGTGCTCGTCTGTGTAAGAGGCAGTCGCGCATGTTGTTCGCGTATACCACTGTAACCATTCCTTGATGATTGTGTGAACAAGGTAGTAACTTTAAACTGTCTTGTTCTGTTGCAATGTAGCAGGCAAGGGCCTCGTTTTGTTTACAAGATATCCAGCCTCACTGCTGCGTCTCGTTTAGTAGTGCGTGAACACTGGCAAAGATGTCAAACCAGGTGGCACCTGTCGTGGTTTCGTATGTTGGTCGTGCAGAGGCAGCTAGAAAAGCAGCTGAACAATTATGGACGTGTTCAGGTTTACACCTACCAACCGGCGACGGTGAGATTCCCAGGATGGGCTTGGGTAGGGTACCACCATCGACATGGAGTGAACAACCTACTCAGCATGTCAAAAGCCACTCAGAAAGCAACGGCGGAATTCACTGCTAAGTTGAAAAGTGAAGCGCCCCTCGAGGAAACTGGAAAGCCGAAACCTGAAGTGGATACTCTGGAAACATCGGCAACTCGGGTGGACACCGATCCTGAAGCTCTTGGCCCGCTCCCGGAAAAGCAATCCATTGCAGAGGAACATGAGCCGTGATGTACGCCATTTTCCCAGCATATCGCCGTTTTTTTTTGTTTGAGCGTCTCGAGTTATTTGCTTATGCATACTTGCACGTTCTGGCGCAGACTTTCGGACAGTCCCTTCGCAGGTACACGCCGTGTAGTCAAGGATGCGTTTCATACCGTTGAAGTCCACCGTTTTGTGCTTTCAGTGACCGTATTTCCTTTGCGAATCAGGCAAACAATGAGTATGTCCTTGCGTTTGATTCAACGCAGTACTACGCCAATTAGTGGGAAGCAGGTCGTCCTTCCCAGCAGCAACACCTTTTCTGAATCCTACGCGTTTTTTGTGCAAATTGTCACGGTTGGAGGGGCAAAGCGGGGATACCCGCGCGTCCCGGTGACTGAAAGAATCTGTGCAAGCGACATACTTGTTGGGAATCTCCTGTAACTGCGGCAGCTGCTGATGAATGTCTCCACAATGGCAGCGGCGTTGTCGACCTAACGAAAGACGTTAGTACTGGAAGGAACATCACGTACACACCGATGATTTCATTCCTTTTGTGCCCGTGTTGCTCGAATCAGGTCCGTAGTAGCGCACCTTGTGCTTTAAGCTAACACCCATATGGGTAATGGTCATGACATATCGCTCACCTCTGTGGTTACTCGGCGCGTCGTTCACGCCTAGTGTGGATGGTACCTGCCGAAAACAGAGTCTATTGTTGACCAGAAGATGCACATTTTATGTTGTTTGCCCGCCCGCACACTATAGCGAGCGACCTAGCCCACACTGCTGTACTTGAGACTGGCGCCAGGTTCTTTTCCTGTCCTCCAACTCCAAACACTCTCTGGAGACAGTAGAATAGCCCTTGCCTTTTTCTTTCCCTCCCTTCTTGCACAGATGACACCTCGGACGAGAGACCAGGTTTTTACAAAATTACTGGATTTCCCGGAAAACTACAACTCCGTTTTGAACACAGAGCATCTACCACTGTAGGTCTGTCTACTACGCCTCTTGTTTTTTCACAAATCTAAGGTTGATGTCATACCAGTGATGCCTTCTGAGCTCGAAACAGTTTTGGACAATCAAGGGGAGTACCGTTCGTAATCACATTTCTTCCTGTAGCTTTGGCAGGCAGTCAAATGTGAAGCTGTGTTGCCAGCAAACAACAACATGATCGTAGAGTTGTATTTGTTGCTTATCGAGGGTGAAGGAAAGAGTTGCAGGTTCATCTGAGCGCATCGCCGCACACTGAAGCTCCCCTTTTACAAAGGCACAGCTAGGGGACGTAAAAGTCTTTGCAAGCCTTTCAGTTTTTAATAGAAATCGAGCCGTTGAGCTCACCACGCACTGTCAGGGGGTAAAGCAGACAGGGGAACGACGGCCGTCGTTCAGGTTTTCCAGAACACAGGCTTCTCTGGCGTTTGTTGATTGGAAAACCCTCTTCACAATGTAAAAATAGCCATTGCGTCAAATTAAGCTACTGATGGGCTGCATGACTAGGCTACTCTGGGCACGGCCGACTCTGCATGCACCCTTGAGGTTTCGCCCTGACCAAGCGAAGGCCTCGGGGGGTTTTCTCTGCTCGAGAACGAAGAGACAATTGGAGCTTTCGTCGTTTTTTCTCAGCTGTTCTGTACACATGTCTGCAGGAAAGCTGGGAAGACAACATCGGAAAGGAAACACATTTTCGACCCCCAGTGTTCTTCCGTTGGTTCTTCAGTGTACCGCCCTCACGCGCTCCGGGGCCATCGCCCGATCTAAAAAAATGCATCTACAGTTTCTTGGAGAGTTCCAAAAAATCCTTTCGTTCTTTTAAGCAGATTCGCGACACTCAGGACAAAGGCGGGACCCGAGTCTCGTCGTCTCCACTATCGGCGCCACGTCGCTCCTCCCAGTTGTCTTTTCACCTACGCGGCGCCCGCGTTTTTCACGGTTTGCCTCTCAGTGTTGCGTTCACGTGGAAGTACTGAGTTGCCTCGCCGTATTCTTTCTGTTTCTGACACTATACGTTTCAATTAATGGGCCAAGTCAAGTCGCTTCCCTCTCCCCAGCATTTCTTTCCCTGTCTTGTACGTGGGACTCGTCAAGCATTGCGACCAGATGTCACGAGATCCGCACCATCGGCTTATTATCCTTTGCCTCCGTCCTTGAAACGTTTTTCGACAAATTCTGTCACTCCTCCGCTCCCCGTGTATTATGTTTCATCGGCTTTTGCTGCTTCCTACTCACTCTCTGTTCTTCACCGTCTCTCTACCTTGCTCTAGCGTATCCATGGTCTTCAAGGGCGTTGGAGACCGGCACGGCGCTGCCTCTCTCGGGTGAAAGGCAGCATGTCGCGCTGCATCGCAGATTGCCGAGAGTTCGTTGATTATCATGGGTCTCTGTTGGCCAGTCGGGATGCAACTCTAATAGCAGGTGAGCCGCTTGCGGGCTCCTCTGGTCTTGGCGCTTCTGTGGCTCTCCAGGTCTTGACGATGCTCTCTGTCCCTCATCTTGGTGTGCCCCCGCTTCACGCTTCTCCGCTTCCTCGCACGCGGTCCTCCGTCGTTGTTGTCGCGTTTCTGTTTTCTCTTGGTTGTGCATCCTATCTCTCTGTCTTCTCTTGGGGCGCCCATCGCTTTCTGCTCCGCAGATGTCTCTCCGTTTTTCCTCGTATGCTACCTTCCTGCCCTTCTCGTGTTTCTGCTGACATGCGGGACTGGACTCCCTGAGCCGCGCGCTTCAACCGCCTCTGCCCTGTGGGACAGTTCGTGTGCCTTCGCTTTTTCGCGATTTTACTCCGTTCTCGACTTCTTTTCATCGTCAGACAGCGGAATCAAGGCCTGACTACGATCCGTCACATGACCTTGACGTTTTCCCCCGCTTTATCTCTCTCCACTTGAATTGAGAGGCGACTGCTCCGTCTCGGGATCGAAGACGTCAAAACCCACATAGCGCACCCCTTCAGTGACTCTCAGAGTGTCTGCTGTCTGGCGTAGTCACTGACTTCGAAAGCTCTTCGTCGTTTTCGTTTCTCACCGAGCAACACACATTCCCAGTCGAATCTCTGGACAGGCTCTTCGCGCGATTCACAGCTTTCCTTCTTCATTTCTACTTCTCTCCCGTCTTGTCTGCGTTGCTGCTGAGCTCAATATTCGCCGCCGACTCTCTATGTTTTCCCCTTGGCAGTGTGACTGATCAATTGATGAGGGCGAGCTAGCACTTTGTCGCTGGTGCTGGGGTCGGTCGATGGCCCGGTACCTATTTGTGGCTTGTCCCGATCCTCCGCTGTACGGAGTCTGCACCTCTTCTTCCCTGTGGTCTGTCTTGCGGTGTGTCACCCTTTTGACGACAACTCTTTTTCCGCTACCATGGCCTCTCTCTGCTGTGCATGCACTCTATTTTCTCAGAATTTCGCTGTTTCTGCTTCTCCGACCTTCGTTGTGCAGACGCGTCCACGCACCGCGTCTGTCTCCTGCTCCTCCACAGCGTGCGAATATGCTCTGCTTCCTCATCTCGAGGATTCTCGTTTCTTGTTGCGGCCGCGTTTCTATGCGCAGGAGAATTCGACGGCTTAGGGCCTCCCGATCTGTGTTGTTTGGAAAAAGTCCAGAAAGACAGGAGTCTCGCGACGTTTTTCGGGTCGACTTCCTACGATGAAACATCCTTCACGCGTGCGGCGGCGCTTTTTTGCCAGTAAGTGCTCCTGAAGAGTCTCTGTGTCTCTTCAGGTTCGCTCACCTTTATCGCCTTTTCACTCTGACCTCTTCTTCGCACTCGAGATTGACTGCGGACGAAAAGAGACGCCGAACACCCGGTGGAAGGGAAGCAGCGAGGTTTTGATTTTCGATTCGCACTGCCCGCTCTGATTTGTTTTTCGCATCCGTTCCGCAAAGGACATGGAGGAGGCGTCGTCCTCCCATCGAGAGAGAAAGGCAGGTCGCTGAGACGAAGGATAACGGAGCAAAAAGTCAAGGCACGACAATCGAGGCAGGCAGCTCTGGGGACGCGGACAAGTTGAACAGAGGGAGAGAGTGGAAAGCGAGAAATGACGACTGAGGACAGGAGTTTCGAGGGGGTTTTCCAGACATGCACAGTTAGAAGGAGAACAGAGGGAACAAAAGACGGCAGAGAGAATAAGCAAGAGCAGAGATCAAGACACAACAGAGGGAACTATAAGGGAATCAGAGATGAATAAGGCGCTTTCGTGTTGTCTTCCCTGTATCTGTGTAGCTATGTCATCGGCCTTGAAACGTCTCAGCCCGCCGCCTTGGCGGCTTACATCTACGGTCAAGTGGCGAAGCAGGAAACAGAGACAAGGTAGGTGTGTCACAAGGGGGCGTTGGAATAGAGTGATTCATTCGAAAGTTTTTGCTCAACCTCACCACACATGTTTCGTCTGTGGTCCCTGGGAGTGTCCTGAAATGCCAGTCAACGGTGCACTGTTGTCTCTTCGTTCGTTTTTTTTTGGCTGAAGACGACGTGAATTCGAAAGTTTTTTCTTGGGCTCGTCTAGACAGACGCGTTTTGTGGGGAACCAGGCCAGCGGCGAGTTTGGACGCGATGCCCTGAGTCGCCGGGGGTGCAGCTTTTCGTGCAGTTTTCGTAGGCGCGATTCCTCCAATCCGATTGCCAATATCGGTTTCCTGTCTTCCTCGCTTCTCCTTTTCCTCAGCTGGTTCGGCCGCAAGTGGCAAATTCTCGGCGGCATCTACTGCACATTCGACGTTTTCCACCAGGTCGACCTTCGCGTGGAAGTTCGCCTGCCATGTACTCCGGGGGTGAAGCCGCGTTTTCTCTCGGCTTGCCCGTCTGCTTCTGGAGCCTCGCCCGGACCTGGCGCCTCCGGCGCAGTCTTCTGCTACGCTTTCCCTGCTTCGTCTCTGCATCCTTCGTCTGTTCTCTCACATCAAGTTTCCCCCCCAGGGCATCCACGCCTTTGCGGGGCCTCAGCCTCGACGGCTGCAACTTCTTCGCTTCCGCCCTCGTCTCCTTCAGACTCGGCCTCGCACCAGCGGGCTTCCGTTTTTTCGCGTCGAAAGCTTGCGCGGGATATTCGGGACTTGCCCCAGAATGTATGGGAGACAGCCTTGCTGTCTTCAATGCTCCGGGCGGAAGTGCCGCCCCGGATTCATCCGTGTCGCTGTCTGGTGGTTCTTCCTCTGTTCGATAAGCCGGGGAGAAGTCGCGAATTCGTGGAGCTGGCTAGCCGCTTCTTTGCGTCCGGAGACGACCTCGGCTTGCTGCCTTCTATCGGCCAGGGGACGAACGCGCTGTGCGAAGTGCTCGCGCACCACGTGCTCCGGACCTTTTCGCTACCCAAGATCGTCGAGACGCTTTCCTCCTTGCATGCGCTTTCACCCCTTGTCCACCTTCACGTCGCACGCGCCTACAGCAAGAGAAAAATGCTGCACCTCGCGCTCACCATCGCGATTCGCAGTTTGCGGTCTTTTCCTGAGGAGGCCTGCTTCCTGCGATACCAGGCGGAAGTTCTGATCAAAAAAGGAGAAGAAGAAGAACGGAAAGAAGGCAGTGGTCCAAGCAGGGAGGTCTGTGACGAGCGACGCTTCGAGATAAGGCCTGAAGGAGGCGAGGGAACCGCATCGAGAAGAGGAAGAGAACATGTCGAATCTCAGTCTACACACATGCGACGTCACCAACTCAGCTGGACACAGAACGTCCCCGAACTTCCAACGTCTTCAGATTCTCCCTATCACTTCTCCATCTCTTCTCGCCCTAATTCTTCTTCCTCTTGTTCTTCTCCTTGTTCTTGTTCTTCTTGTTCTTGTTGTTCTTCTCCTCGTTCTGCTTCTTCTTGTTCCTTTCCGCGCGTTCCCGCGAGGCTGGAGACAGGCGCTCGGGCCAGGTGGGGTCACCTGGCAGTTCGTGCAGCAGAGCATGCAGTGACGTTGTCTCCGACTTTGTTTCCGTTCTGGATGACTCTGGCGACTGCGTTGGCCTTCTCTCGAGACTACGCACGCGCGCTTCTCGTCCTGAACGCTGCGCCCTACGTTCCGCTGTCGCTGCCTCTGTACACGAAGGGCCTGCCTCCCGACGTCCACCAGTGCGAAACGACGGAGCCGCCGCAGCAGCGCTCCGGCTGTTTCTCGCATCTTCTTCTCCCGCCCTACGACGACGACTTCTGGGTGATTCCTTGGGTGGGTGCGGGCGCCTGCGGCCAGGGCACAGCGGCCTCTCTGCACCAGCAGCTCCAAGAGTGCGACGAAGACGGGGACGGCGCCTCTCAGGCGGCCCTCGGAGACAGTGGCCCTGGCGGGTACGTCTCCGCCCTCGCGTTTCTCTGGTCGGGCCACAGGCACGCAGAGGACGGAGAGGAGAGGAGGCACTGCGGCACAGGAGACGAGGGACAGCGCAGGGATCCCCGTTCGGACTTTTTGCCTGGGGTGAGGCCTAGGCAATGCAGCCTGTCGCCGGACTGTTCTGGAGGCCGCTGCAGAAACGCCTGTGGAGGCTTGGATCCGGCAGACGAGGGCAGAAGCGGTGCTGGGCAGTGTTGCGGAGACGGAGGTCAGTGGGGAGCAAACAGACAAGAGAAGGAAGCGGGGGTGTCGACAGCGCAGTCTGTTTCCGAAGGTAACGTTTGCATGCAAGGAAACGCGGCGGGGGACGACGGGGACAGGAAAAGAGAGACTCGAGGACATCGTGATGCGTCGACTTGCCCTTGGGAGGGAGAGAAAGGGAACGATGCTGAGGCTGTGTCTGCTTCTCCAATGAGGGACGGGCGGCCTCCATCGTTTCCCAACTTTGGTCGCCGTGATTCTGCGTATGCATGCGACGGTTATCGCGGAGCAGATGCTATTCCGACGCAGCTGAGGCACCCAAGAGAGGAAACCGACGGTCATTGTCTGCCCACAAATGCGCCTTACTCTTCGTGTGCGTCTTCCTCTGCACGGCCTCCGGCCTCTCATGTTCCCTCGCGGCGCGTCGCGAAGAACGCAGACTCCTGCGTAGGGACGGGAGACCAGCCTCGAGCTCAGACCAGCCAAGACACCGTGCTGGGCATCCAACCGCATGCGTCTGGGTCAGCTAACCACCGGCCCGTCTCTGGGCCCCCCACGACTGTTCCCGCGAGCACCTTCCTGTCTTCTCTTGACAGGCTGAACGTGTGCCTCAACTCCTCGAAGGGCGGCCGGCTGGACTACTTTGAACGGAAAACCTTCAGGCTGCTGTCAAAAATTCAGCGCGCCATTTCTCAGGACCTTCTTCTCGTTCTCTCCTCGCGTCTCTTCTCTCCTCCACGGCCTCTGCCTCCCCACCTCAGGTGGGCTCTGACGCCGGCGCCTGTTCCTCTGTCCACCCTCGACTCCCGCGAAGCCGGAGAGGGAGAACAAGCGAGAGAGAAGGCGAGGGGAGAGGGAGCAAGGGATGGAGAAGGAGAGAGAGGGGACCGAGAACGAGGTGGAGAGGGAGATGGCGAAAGGAAGGCAGAGGAAGAGGTAAGAGTCGGCAGTGGGATCTCTGATGAAGAAGAAAGTGGAGGAATAAAGGAAGAGAGAAGAGAAGAGTTGCGAGAGGAACCGTCGACTCACCTCGATGCGTCTTGTAACGCAGGCGAGGAGGAATCCGGTAAAGGGGCACCTCGAGCTTCAGACGATGGTGACGTCGTGCCGTCCATATCTGCTTCATCTGAAACAACGACTGAAGCTTTGCCGAGCCCGCTGAGGACTGGAAGTCGGCGTACTTCATCTTCATCTTTCTCTTCCCCGACCCCCCTGTTTGATCTACCTGAAAGACGCAATGACCGTGGCCATCTGGTGCCTCCCTCTACGAGTTCCGAGTTTCTAGGAGGCGACGAAATGACTTTTCGAAATTTCCCCGCCGTTGGCCGAGCTTCTTCCTCCTCTTCCTCTCTCTCATCTTCGTTTCCTGTGGCGGAAGACCAGCTCGTGGTGGCGAAAGGCGAAGAGAAACGAGAAGGCAGAGAGCGGGTCCGAGCTGCTTCTCACCGGTGCCGTGGACGCAGACAGGAGATAGCGAAGAGAACAGCGAAGGAAAGAGAAGACGAAGCGGAAGAGAAAGTGAATGAACTACGGTCGTGGCTCGACGCACAGGCGCCGCTGCTTCCGGAATCTCTTTTGAGACCTCAGTCGAAGATGCTGGAGAAAGTCATGCGAGTGAGTTTTGGAGAAGTTCAAGAGGAAGAAAAGGGAAACAACGCTCCGTGCGCGCCGGCACTTTCACTGTATGCTTCCCTGCTTCGAATTCATATTTGTCGGATCTTCATTGCCTCGCCAGTAGATAAGTCCGAATCACATGTGCAACGCGCGAGAGGAGGACGACTTGATCTCTCTTTCTTTCGTTCTTCCTCGTTTGCTCGCCTTCCCTTTCCGTCTTTTTCGGCTGTTTCTCCATCTTCTTCACCTCTCCCTTCTCACTTTTCCCCCCACTGCATGCGTCGTGAGCGATTCCGCAGGCACTCGAGAGCGACACGCAGCTGTGCGCGGAGCTGCAGGGACAAGAAGAAGAGCTTCTTCTTCTCTCCGAGTTATTCGCGTCTGACGCCAACAGCCAGAGTCTTGTAGAGAAGGCGGGGGCCTTCTTAGTTGCAAGGTGAGGCGACATAAAGTAGAGGAAAGAAATGTAAAAGAGACAGTTAAAGAGACAACTAGAGAGGTTGGTTGCTTTCGTCTCTGTCTACCCTAAATGTTGAACGGAAAGAGGACGCAACGTCGAAGTTACTGTGGAGGCAACTGGCGAGAGGTTCTTGCAAGAGACCATGAAGCAAAACGCATGCATGGAAGGCAAATAGAAACTGAACGCAATCAATTGCTCACGCTCACTTCTCCACATAGGTTCGGTTTGCTCACGTGTCTACCATCTGGGAAGAGACTGATGGAGAACGAAAAACAAGCTCATGCGCGGGATCAGGTCAAGGAATAGGAGGAGACCCAAGAGCAGAACTGGATACACAGCACCCTTTTTTTCAGGCAGAGACTCTTCAGAGGCTGCAGTCAAGCGCATGCAGAACACAGCGGGGACGTGTCTAGTCTATCAAAAAACGATGGCGAAAATTCACACATACGTCCGGTCACCTCGATGTTTGTGTGGACGAAACATTCGAAGTAGAGAAATCCGAGATGACGGTTTGCATCAAATTATGCGACTGCTTCATACAGGGGCTCTCTGTGTTGTCGCGTGGGTAATTGGCATGGCATGTGCCTCTCCTATGGCTTGGCGTTGCGGCTGGGACTGTCTTGCAAGGTGAGAAAAGTTTCGCTTACTTTTGGATCTCTCGATCAACTGCTGGAATTCAGAAGACACACCTCTCCGTCGAGCGAAGAGAAAAGTGGATCTCGCTCTTCTTCCTCTCTCCACAGTCTCCCGGAAGATGCACTGCCGTCTCTCTCTTGGTCTCTACCTCTCCGTGTACCTCCGTATCCCTTTGTATATCTGCCTGCCTCCCGGGTATCGCTGCCTATCTCCTTGTACCTATGCGTGCATCTATGCCAGTAAACTAGTAGACATCGGAGAAGGCGTCTCCATCAACTGTTGTTTATTCGTGGACCTCTGTGTACATGGACTTAAAGATGCCTGTTGTTTGCGAGATGAAAGACTCAGGCTCGATATTTTTCATGTTTCCGTAAGATGCAACAGGGGCGACAGACGGCGGTTTGACTCGCCAGTGAAAGAAATGCGAGGCATCTCCCGTCTGCTGGTCACTGCATGCATGTCGTCTCTCCACACTCGCCTATGATTCGCCTCAAAGAATCAGAGAAGGCCGCGATGTAGCATGTGCTCCTTTTCATTGGTTGTCTTTCTGTCTTCGTTTTCTTCCTCCCTTCCTTGTTCTTGTCTGACCCCGCGTGTTTCGATTCTGCCTCCTTTCCTTTCAAAAGCTTGTCTGTCAACTCCCTTTTCTCGTCCTGATTCGAAGGCAAGCAACGAGTTGCTGCGTTTCTTCGTCCGTCGCGAAGCCGCAGACGCCGCGCTTCGAATTGCCTGCGTCACCTGCCAGCACCTGAGGCGTCTCTGCGGCGAAGACTTTCCTTCCCTTCCTGCCTGGATGTCAGCTGCTCTCGCCAAGCTTGTCGCTCGGTAGGCAGAGTCGAAAGCTCCAAAGGGCCATGCTCTCGAATGCAACTCTGTGTGCCCCGTAGGAAACGGACAGTCTCCAGTCTCATGTCTGTACATAAATAATTGCATGCACGTCCATCTACATCGGTGCTCTCTCCTCGAAAGTACTCTAGGTTTGCAATAACTGCACAAGCATGCAGTATGCATTATAAATGCTCATATATATATATATTTATGCATGTGAATGCACTTGTATTGGACGTCTGTAGGAAGAGAGGTAGATAAGTGACTATCACACTGACAGGTGTTGTCGACCGTCCTTTGCGTGCTCGGCGAATTCCTGGGAACTCGCTGAGTTTGTCACCATGAACGGTTTACATATGTATGTATATATAGGTGTCATGCATGCTCGCCACAAGGCTCTACGTAGGAACGAAGTTGTTAGCGTTCTCAGCTGCGGGATGCTGGTCTGCGTTCTGACTCCGCAGTCTTCGACCCTGGGTGTGGGCGGTTGTGTTTTCTTGCGCCGTTCCAGAGTTGGCGTTGAAGCCGTCCAAGCGAGTTTTCTCCACATCCCGAAGTGCGTTCGGCATCCTGCTGTCGAGAGTTTTCTCGAATCTCGACGACGTGCTCAGGCTCCGCATGCAGCGCCGTTTCCGTGAGAAGCCGAGAAGGCTGGAGAGAAACGCCAGACACGCAGCACAAGCGACTAGCATGGACCTGAAGGAGACGTCAAGCTTCACCTAGATAATCGACAGGAATAAACAACGGACAGAAAAATCGTGACTGATCCGGAGGTGGTTTGACATTGAAGAGAGGGAGCATGAAAGGACGGAATCGCGTTTTCTTTTGTCGAACGAACGATGGGCAAAAGGAGGGGAGACACAGAGAACGGCTGTGGAGTCTCCGGCCTCGCCGGAAACAGCGAGAAATGGAGAGACCCTCTGGGGAAAGTGGACATGCCGTTTTCGCTGTCGCACAAAAGTACCCCTTCTAGCTTGAGACTGAACAGCACACATGTCCAGACGAATACAGATATAGACGTCCATAGAACTAGAAGATACTACCTAGGTATATGTGTACATAGACCTGAAAAAGGATAACGTCGCGAGCACCCCGTCACATGTTTTTGAGTGTGGACACAAAATCGATGGATAGCTCTGTTGTTTGCATTTAATGATATTTGAATAGCAAAGACGACGAGATCTGGAGAAGAGCGACGTCGTCGAGATTCGTTTTTTTGGCGTTTATCGTCGCGTTTTACACCCATTAAATCGCCCGCGAAGAACAGTCGTTTAGATTCCGCAACGGGACAAACGACGCATCTGCAGTACGAGCGTGAATAGAGGCCCCGTGCGGGTAGGGATAAACACACCAAAGAATCGGAACTCGTCTTCGTCGATTGATGGATACCTGCGAACAAGCGAAAGGTATACGTGCGTGTAGACACATCTTTGTTTGCATGCAACGATATTCTGGAGATGCCCGTGTAAACATGCGCGTTTTAAGGATTTGTTCGTTCACCTCTGGTGGCCAACGTTACGTTGCTCTCAAATTTTTCTCTCTGTCGCCGCTCCCGTTCATCGCTGCAGAGGGCTCCAGAGTTCATTTGAACGCGAGCTTGAGAGAGAAGGCATTTGCCCCTTCCAGCTGCAGCCCCCCTTTTTCTCATGGTTTCTTTGTCGCACCTGAAGACAGGCGCATCTAAAAATTCAGTTCCCAGTTCTGATCCAACTCACGAGACACACATCGCACTTAGAGACACTTAAGAAGAAAGAGCGCGTCATCGAGAACGCAGACCACTCTGGATAATCAAATCCCTACTCATCCCAAATATTCAAGCTCCGCACTTTCAAATGCTGTTTGTGCATCCAAGGCTATTCATATCCCTACGCTACTACTACTAATTCATCTAAACATTAGCATATATACATGCATATACAACTATATATGCGCGCGTGGCTTTATGCATATATATATATATATATATATATATATATATATATATATATATATATATGTTTGTATATGGGAGCTCGCCAGAAAGGTGCGAGACAGTCGCTTTTGTGCATGGAGCGGGCAGGAGCGAGCGACTGTATCTCTCGGTCCTGCGTATGCTGCAGGTGTTCCTTGCCTGAGAGCTTCAGTGCAAAGTGCGATTTTCTAGATTCCAGCGTTACGCTCATCGCTGCATCTTGGAAAGTTTGGAGTGGCTTCGCCCCTCGTGAGGGGATGTAGACAGACCTTTTGAGGAGAAACAGGCTTTGCTTTTCGCCTAGGATGGGCGTGTGCCTATGGCCCTGCCTCGCTCGTAAGACGTTTTTCACACACCTCTGCATGCAAAACGACATGCGTTTCATGAGAAAACTTGAATAGAGACAATGTAGTTCCTCGGAAGCTGAACATGACTCCAAATACGAGATAGAGACCCCAAGTTCTTTCTGGTAGCTGTTTACCATCTTTCCGAGAAAGGGAAAGATTGCTTCAAGGGAAAGATATGCTTAGCCGGAAAGTTCGCGTCTAACACATACAACCAAGTATCAGCGCAGATGCACAGATGGACATAGTCCTTGTGCTGCTTGTACCTACCCTACTCCTCAGCTTGTAGCGAAGTATACGCGAGATAGCACTCCACTAGATGCACTCTTGTATCATGACGGGGGCGGTCTTTCTCCTTTCCCTCGGAGGCGGCCCATGTCTCTGACAAGGTTTTTCCAACAGATAGCACGCGCGTCTGTTTTTCTGAAAAAAACTGAGCAGTACCGAGACTGCTCCTCCGTCGTCAACTTTTGTCTTTTCGAGTGAAAGAAACGTTCGGTTTGACAGACAAACATGCACCACGCGATATACGAGCAGAAGCGGGATGAGCTGTCTTTGGCGTTTCGTCGAACAGAATAGAGCGAGAACAGGGAAGACACAAACGTCGAGGAGAGGAAACCACGGAGACGGAAAAAAATGGAAGCGGAGAGGGGCAAGCACGGAGAAGACCGGCGACGGGAGACAGGAGGTCCAGCGACCAGCACAAAGAGCCCACGCAGAGGAGGTAGGGGAAGACAGGAGGCAAGGAGAGCCCAAGACACACGCGCAAAAGTATCAAACATCACGCAAAGATACACGGGTGAAAGAGACAAAGCTGAAACGGTGACCTGCAGACCACCCTGAGAACTGCCACCCCTATGCCAAAAACTCTAATCTTAACCTCAGTTTCCGCTATTCCTGCATCCTAGCTAGCTAGCATTTCCTCGCTGTTTAATGAAACGAGATGCAAAAGAAGATGCCTTTTGGGGTCTGTACACTGGCGCCTCAGACCAATTTGTCTCTTTCACTTTCCTGTTCGTACAAACGACGGAAAGGGAACGCCGACGGGCAGCACCAGAAAGCAAGAACGGACAGAAAAGAACAACAAAACAGGGCCACTGGCCTATCTTCGTCCCAGCCACACTTCCTAGCATGTGCCTAAGCATCTAGACCTTTCCATTATAAATATATATATATATATATATGTACATATGAGTGGAGAGCGAAACGGGCATTGAGAAAACACGGGGAAGAAACGCCGTGTCCAAGTCCAAGTGCCTCTGTCGATTTTTGCTGCACCTCGGTCAAGAACTTTCCGCGCCCCTCATTTCCTGTCACTATGTTTCGCGTCCGCGTCGACTCCTGGGTCGCGCAGGAGACACGCAGCTCTGGTCAGCAAATCTGCGAGTTCGTTGTACTCTTTGAGGAGCGCCGGGATTTGCCCCACCTTTAGGTCCGCACTGGAGACGCCCTGGAAGGAGAGAGGCTGTCTTTGAATGTCATCGCAGAGGTCGAGAATCTCTCTCTGTTTCTCCGATCTTTCGTAGCTTCCGCGGACAAAGGGCGAAGAAGACGACGAGAGATGTTCCAGTGTCGACAGCGCCGAAGCCGCTGCAGCCAAGGCCGCGGGTGCCACGCCGCCAAAGTCTTCCTCGCGACTTCTCTCTTTGCCTTTCCCCGTCTCCTCTTGTTCTTTCGTCTCTATTTTCTTCGCATCCGTCCCTAGACTGAAGGCCTGCGAGAAACTCGGATGGGCGGAAGAAGCGAATGGAGCTGCGCCGCTGTTGCCGGTTCTCTCGTTCGCGTCGTTTCCGGTCGCAGGCCCCCGCGAACCTTGGAGGTTGTTTGCGTTGTTCACCTCCACCTTCTGTTCGCCTCCCTCGTCCTTCTTCACCGCTGTCTGTCGCTCGCGTTCTCTGTCGTACTCGGCCTCAGCCTGCGCCATCCGGCGTCTGTACTCCTCGTCGCTCACGTCGTTCAGCGTGACTCCAGGCTGGCCAAGCATCTTGACGAACTCGACCGCGGAGCAGAAGTGCGTGAAGAAGTAGGCCTCTTCGCTGACGAGCCGCGAGGGGTGTCGGAAGAAAGAAATGAACTGGATGTGCGAGTGGAGTGAGTTCGGCTTCGCCTGGATGAGCGTGTAGATCAGGAGCGGGAGAAGGTCGTCGGCTGCGGGCGGTGTGGAGCTGCCGGCGGCTTTGCTGGCGGAGTCGAGTACGGCGATGATCACGCGACAGCAGTTGAGAATGAGGACCAGTTTGTCGCGGGGACAGCGCATCTTGTCGAGTCTCTCGATCTCCCGCGCGCCGAGCGCCAGGGCCGACGCGTTCGGCAGCGGCGGGACTTCCAGGTGACGGAACTCGACCCAGGATAGACAGTGCAGTTTCCTCCGCAAAGCCTCATTCTCTGCGCGGTCCTCGGGCGACTCGCGAAACAAGATCGTATGCAGTTTCTGCAACACGAACCTCTCCAAACCCTCCATCACCTGTTGCCGTTCGCTCTCCGTCTTGGCACCAGCAAACACCTCAGCCTTCAGCAGCGCCGCCTGGACCTGCGACAGAAACGGGTGGATGCGTCGAGCCGCCTCGGCTCGCGAAAGATTCGTTGGAAACATCTCCACGAAGCGCTTCACAGAAACCACGACTCCTGAGCAGGACGGATGCTTCAGCCGCTCCAGAAAGACATTGTACGGCGTCCGAGGCTTCCCTGACACGGTCGGCGACGGCGCAGCGAGAGATGCAGAGAAAGAAGCAGACGAGGCGGAAGCCTGAGAAGGAGAAGGCGTAAGCGACGAAGGATGACGCGCAGGCATGGCCGACGAATGTTGTGCTGATGGCGCATTTCTCTCCCGGGGCGTGGTAGATGATGAACCCGGAGGGGGTGGAAGAGAAGAAGGCAGAGCGTCGCCATCCTTCTTCTCTGCTTTCTGGCCGAGATCGCTACCGCCTGCGTTGCTCTCTCTGTCGAGCCGCGTATCTCCAGGCTCCTCGCCGTCCTCCACACGCTTCCGCTCCATCGCAGAGATACCAGAAGCCCTGGAAGGCGCTTCTCGCGCGAGTCCGTCGGGATCCTTGGGCGCGGCTCTGGTTGCCGGTTGTTGGGCCTCGAGGAGGCGTTCGAACTCGGTCGTGGCTTCGCTCAAAGTCGCCGGCCGTTCGCGACCGTCGCTGGACTGTCGCCCGCCCTCTTCGTCTCCGCCTTTCTCTTCCTGCCGCGCACTCCGGAATCCTGGAATGCCAAAGTTCAGCGCTCGAAACAGAAACCGGGAGGCGCCGGCTGGCGGAGATGCCGCGTGAGAGACAGAGGGAGAAGAGGAGACAGAAACATCTCGACTACGACCGCCCCAGCCCCCGGCACTCCAGAAGCCGCCCGACGGCTCGGAAGGCGAGGCGCGACCCGAGTCTGCATGCGGTTGCGGCAGCGAGGAGGCAGCTGCCGCCGAGTTTTGCTGGACCTGTTGAAGAAACCTCCGGCTCTCTTGGTCGTCTGGATGCATCAGCGTCGACAACATCAAACGAGCCTCCGCATCGTCCACCATGTCCAGCCGACGCCGGGCGCTAGACAGAGTAGAAGAGGAAGGAGAGCAGGGAGCCGACGAAACGCTTTCAGGATCGGTGGAGAGGTCAGCGGCGTCGGAAGCAGGTGGAGGTGGAGGCGAGGGGCAAGCAGGGAGCACTCCCCCACGGGGAACTGAAGACTCGCCCTCGCAAGAGGGTAGGGCCCCCGTGGTTTTCTCCGCGACATCCTCGGTTTGTCTCCCTTCTTCGATCGGGAAATCTTGTTCTTCCTCTCCCTCTCCCTCTCGAGTTCTCGGCGGCGAGAACGCCGACGCGAGAGGCGAGGAGCTCGAGACAGGAGATTCGGTTTCGCCCCGCGCCGGCTCCCTCGCGCGCCCTTCCCTTTCCTCCTCTGGCTCGTGTTCTAGCTGCTTGCCTTCTTCGCTCTCTCTCCTCTCTCCAGTGGCACTTTCTTGCGGGCTTGCAGACTCTTGCCGAGACGGAGAGAAGGTGGAGTTGGGCATGCCTTCAGGGTACCCTTTCTCATCTTGAAAAAGGACAGGAGAGACCGGGAGAGTGAGGAGACCTTTAGCACCCGAGGGAGTGCCTCTCGAGGCTGCTTTCCCCGCAGTGAGGGAGGACGCAGCTGGGTAAAAAGAGGCCGAAGCGAGAGGGAGACCAGAGAGAGAACAAGAAGTCGCAGGATGCGACAACCCGTGACACTGCGATGGAGAGACAGACTCCTCGTCGGCGTGCTTCGCACCGTCACCGATGCCGTCCCGTCCTTCTGCATTTCCTTCTCCTGTTCCTTCCTCAGGCGCCGTCCCCCCTTCACCAACTTTCGGTTCACCCGTTGACGATTCGCCCTGTTCTGATGCAGCAGAACTCCCAGAACGCGCCTGAAGAGTGCAGGAAGAGTCTCCCTCTGCCTTCGAGTTCCGAATGTCCAGATCTGCATGCGCCGATGGGGCAGATATGCCGACGGCGGGCGACGCCCCGGCAGGGTCTGAGAACGAAGTGACCACCCCAGAGATCGGCGACCCAGAGCCTGAAGGCAGTGGAAGCTCTCGAGGAGATGAGGCAGACGGCGACGCGAAAGGAAAAGCAGCGGCGGCGTCAACGCCACGATCCCGAGACGACGACGCGTCCACCCACGGACAGAAATCCTCCTCCTTCAGAAATCTGTCTCCTGCCTCTTCCGGTGTCTCTTTTGGATCCCAACTGTCCGCTCCCGCGCAGCCCTCGCGCCCCAGCTCCGACCGCAGTCGTGGCGACAAGACCCCCGGAAACAGGGTGTCGCCTGCGGCGACTGGCGAGCGTAGCCGCACATCAGACGCGACGGCGCCTCGTGGAGAGAGGGAAGAACCTAAGAAGAGAGACGGCTTCGCGTTAGCAGCAAAGCTTTCGTTGGGGTTGCTGCTCGAAGGCTGTTGAAAGAGCGTGTCGTCTTCGTCGAATGCCGTCCACACAGAAGAAAATCCTTGACCCGAGTCGCCGTTCTTCCTAGCTGGCGAATGCATTTTGCCGGCTTCTCCAGGGCAAGAAGAGGTCCACGATGACGAAGAGGAAGAAGACGAGGAGTGGACAGCGTTGACAGAAGGAGTTGCGAAAAGAAGACTTGACGCCTCAGGTGGACAGAGTGACGAGAGGTCCTGAGTGCTCGCAGCGGACATGCGCGAGGAGAACGGATCTTCTCCCTGCCCGGCGGCCTGCGATGAAGTGAAACACCGAGAATTTCCGCTTCCAAGATGGAGAGCCTCTAAGCTCCCCTGCATCTTGACGTGCTGGTCTTCTTCCCCGTGACGCATGCGCCTTCTCGTGTCGTCTTGCTTGCTTTCCCATTCAGGGCCTTCTTTGTCTCTGCAACTTCGGCGTCTCCTTTTCCGCCTTCGTGAGCGACCCCCCCCCCGTTTTACTCGGCGTGCGTTCTTCTCCCGCAGATCTTCTCTCTTCTTTGCCTTCTCTCTGTGCCGAGCCTTGAGTTTCTCACTACTCCGCCGCCATCATTTCTGGGGTGACGGCTGCACTCAGCAGTTCACTTTCAGTGCGTCGCTTGCAAGACGGAAGCTGCGACGAGACGACGCGCAGAAAGCCGGAAGAGTCTCTCTCTCTCAAGCACAGCCAGAAAGAGTAACGAACAGACAGATGAGAAGGAGACAGGGATGAGGAAGAGACGAACGACGCGAGAAGTAAGCATGCAATTGCCACTGCGAATGAAACAGGAGGAAGACGGAAGGCAAGAAGCAGAGAGGAAGGAGGCGAGACTCTATACCGAACGATTCAAAGAGGGAGAGGGAAAACCACTAGTTTGGAGCAAAGACAATGGATTTCGGGCGATGAGCGAACACAGAGGAAAAGGGTGAAACGAAGACGCTCAGAACGAAGGAGGAAATGCAAGGCAACGCTTCAGCATCTCCGTGACCTGTCGGAGACGAACACGAGCAAAAATATCTGTTTTCACGGGTTTTCCATCGTCCTTTCCCCTACTGCATGGCAAGGAAGTGAGAGGAAGCGGAAAAGCGGGACAGCAAAAAGGGTGGGCCGTCGAAAAAGACAACAGCTTTGGCGGAGAGAACGACGGCGAGTCGAGGACCAGAGCGTTAGATGACGCAACGCTTGCAAACTCTATTTAGATACGAGAAAGCCGCGCTCAGGTCCAGAGAGAAAAAGCGAGAAACGCGGCCAAACGAAAGAAGGGAGAGAGGCAAGCGACGGCTGGCACGGCGGGGGATTGGAGGGTAAGAGCGCTATCTCTAGAGAAAAACGCAGCTGTCTTGCTGCGGACCCGCTGGAAAAAACGATGCCAAAGAGGCCGAGAAGAAACGAACTATTTACGCTTCTTTTCTTCCACGTTTTGTTTGCAGAAACGCGAGAGGTGGTGAAGACAACGAGCTTGAGTTACGGCCGAAATGGATCAACGCACCCGCAGCCCAGACAGCAGGGTCCTTGTAGCTGGCCCTTTACGCAAACATTGAGGCTGGCGTTCTCTATCTACAGTTCTAGTTCTTGCATCGGAAATGCGGCCGAAGGAAAGCGCTATGAAGCTGGTCTTAGATTTATGGAATTGACGCACGAGTACAGCTGACAATTTACAAGGGAAAAACAGAGACGGCCAAACCGACCCCGTCTCTCGTGATATCGAGCAGTGAGTCGTCGTCGCCTCACTATTCTTATTTCTGCGCGGGACTTGTTGAACCCAAGGGGCGCCGGAGCGCGAGTACAGTTTGCGCGCCCCGCACACTGGAGAAAAGTGAAACAGTTTTCCCGTACAGCGGACAGAAACATTCTTGCGGAGACGGAGAGTTGGGAAAAGGGCAGGTGCTTTTCGCGGCTGTGAGTTTTTAACTCCGAGCACGGTGCGAGAGAGCCGCTCTGTAGGACGACGATTCGCCTACTCGTGACCAGTGAACGGACAAGAGAAAGCCAATCTGCAGCTCCAATTTGAGAGCTTCGTTCTCTTCGGTTAAACACACCATTCGCACTCGAAGAGCACACGAACGAAACAGCGCGACCTTGCGCGCTGAAGTGATCATACCAGCTGCAGATCGGCGACAGCAAGAGCTGCAACACATCCCACGATTCAAGGCGCAGTGTGCTGGCTGGTTTAGGTTTTCTTGTTTGAGTGAGAAGGACTGTCGGCTTGGCAGCAGAACGCGTCTGTGCAGTTCGGAAAGCGTCCTCATGTTCTGCACTGGTGGTGGAGGGAAAGAAAGGCAGAGAGGGGGATGAAATGGACGAGTACACAGAAGCAAGTCCCGAACAGCGTTCTTCGCCCGCAGCACCTTAAGTGGTGCCGTTTGAAGGTGTTCTGTTGCCTCAGCTCATGGACTCATAATACTCAGATTTGCCTCCTCCTGCCGCATCCTGTCCGTGTCGATTCGGTTGGCCACTGCTGGCTGTAATCTGCGCTGGGTCCTTCCTCTACGATTTGCGACTTTCCGTAACGTGGAAACGTGGTGGAGGTCGCTGGCGCAAAACGTAGATGCCGCAGACAAAGCCGAGTTTACGTGGTGACACCTGGTGATGCTCGTGATTCTTCCATACCTCAGGGCAACACGGAAGAGGACAGCAGAAGGAGGGAAGCGGACAACTCCCCCTCTACCCTCTTATTTGCGCAGGCGCTTTGCTTGAACGCGAGCAATGCCTCACCAGGTCGACGCCCGAATTCCACGATGGGAGACTTCAGTGCATGGCAAATAAGTTGCAAGGCCGCCTTGGGTGAGAATGGCAGTAACAGTCGCCACCTGAGTGGCCAGCTGCGCTCCTTGGAGAGGAAAACGGGGAGCGGCAACGGTTTTTTTTCCAGGACGACGACATCGGACCTCTCGGAAATGCGAGCGCGTGTCGAGGCGTTGCTTCCGAATAATGCTTCCCTCGAAAATTTGTACTTCTACAAAGAGATGCTTTACGAGGACTTGGTATGGAAGACAGGCAATCGGGATTCTCTTAAGAAGAGAAAGGAGAGTTTATTTTAACATTCCGTCGCGTCTTTTCTGTGTGCGAACATGCACAAACATGGTAGCTGACAGAAGTAGTCTCTAATTGAACATTGTTGTTGCCAGGATAGCCCAGGGTCTCCCTCTATAGTTTCATCTCGAGAAGAAAGACTAGAAACTCGATTCCTTCCACCTCGCACCGCTGTTTTCGGCGACAGTGAATTGCACTGAATCGGAGACGATGAAAGAGTGTGAGATGCACGCTTATACATGACTTTGCGTGACTGGTGAAATATGACCGATTGCCCTAGGCACTGTTCCAGAAAAAATGCCTGTCATGAAATCCTGAAGCCAGACGATCGACTGTAGCTGGCGCCAACTGATACATTCCCCCTTAGGTGGCACCTTCGCACAGAACTGAGAAAAGGAACTTGACTCAGCGAGTTCTTTCGCTTTTTTTCCTGCGAACAGTTTGTGAGCGGACACTAGATCTTCGCGGCTGAACAATGGCTTTGCCACCAGAGAGAAAATCGAGGTTCTTTTGGTGCTTCTCTGTCCAGTCGCAGAAAAAGAAAGGGGCGTGGGCAATACTTGCACTCTGCTGTAATGGGGCAACGTTCCGAAAAGTTCTTGCGGTGGAGACTGATACAGAACAGTTGGTGAGGCTGATGACGCGAGTGTTGCGAGAAGAAGGCCACAAAAGCTTCCAGCTCTCGGTGGCCATTCTTAGTCTCCTTCTCATCCTCTCTTTCTTCGAGAAACTTCATCCTCTTCTAGTCCAGAACCAAGTGAGGCACGAAAAGCGCATGCGCAACTTGAGTCTGTGTATATCAAAGTCTGCAGAACTTGCGTTTGGGCGCTGGTGTATGCCGCGTACCATCTTTCGTCGCGTTGTGTGTTAGGCGATAAACCAGTAGATGTAGTCGGTACACCAGAAAAGTCGACGAATCGGGAACGAAATCAATCCGGCGTTTCTATGGTTGAATCATCGCTGTTTCACCGCCCATTCGAGGTTACTTCGCACCGTCACTGTGCTCGAATTCGATGGCCTGCAGTGTGGAGATCTCGCATTGAAAATTATCCACTTCGAGAACCTGCGAGGGGCAGCAGTTCAGTCAAAGGAACAAGAGATAATGCCACAATCGCACAGTTGCGGCGCTATTTACTCAGAGAGCCAAGAAAACAATACTGTCGGGTAGGCTGCCCGAGTCTCGTCGTTCGGATACAATGGGTGTTGTGCCGATGAGTAACAAGATGACAAAAAACAACGAGCGATACGGACACTGCACGACATACCCATTCGGACTTTGTTAATGGCTAGTCCAGTGCTTACGCAACAGTGACACATACACGATCAGAGGGGGAACCATGCGGCGCGTCAATTCATCTCGACAGGGATACCTCCTGCGCACAAATAGTTTTTTCCCTACAGTTACATGCGTAACACGCACGTAGATACACATACACAGGCGTGTAAACGATTGACTTGGAGTCGGCCACGACTGTGCTGATCAGAACCTGAACGACCGCATACACAGATTCACGGCATGCGGCTCCGAAAAAAGATACCTCCGTAAACAACTTTGTTCCACACAGATATATACAGGGTTGAAAATTCGCAGGCCGGTGCGATGCGTATAGCGGCGCTGAGAAGAAAATCCAGCAGTCATTCCCCACAAACGCTTGTAAGCACGACATATATATCGAATCCTCTCTGAATCTTCTGTTGTCTTCTTATAAGCGAGATTACAAGACTATCCTCAAAAGAGGAGAAACGGAGGCGTGCACAGGAGCAACTCCTGTACGGTTGCTTCCAGCTACTCCTCAACTTCGCGGCAGATGAGCGGTACGTCTTGGAAGGTTGGTTTTCCTGACATTCATTATGTGATTTTCCTCTGTAGAGCCACAATTTTCCTTTTCGAACCGTCCTAAGCAGTGAACAGAAGGAGTTAACTGAGATGCCGGAAATCAAGTGGTGCCGCTGGCGGACTCTTTTGAGGATGCCCTCTCGTGAGAGTCTGCCGTCGGCAGTAGTTCTGGTCTGCAGCACAGTCAACTGTTGTCTTATTTCCTCATCAATCCCGGACCAGTTACGCCACCCAAGCACTGCAACCAGGCTGACTGAATGATTTGTTCCGAAGGAAGTTTGAAAGAAATGCAAAGACATATATCGTCCTTCTGCACTGTGATCTTTCGGTAAATGTAGCGCCTGTTCACCTGCGTACGCGAGAGGATGCAATCGAGGAACTCAGTGCCAGATCACAATTTTCCTCAGTTAGAATAAGTCGGGAGGGACCGAAGCAGTCCTTCTTAGTTTAGACTTCTCAGTTTCCTAGATGGTACATGCTATTCGTTTTATTATTCTCCTAGGGTGGAGCAGAAAATGGTCAAGCGGGGGATCATACCGCTGCTTGTGGATTCGCTGAACCGGAAGCAACGCGACCTCGTGCATGTTTGTATCTCCTTCCTCTGGAAGCTTAGCGTTATGAATAAGAACAAGGACGAAATTGTCAAATGCGGTGAGTGGACCTCTGCCTCACTAGATCCAGGAGGTCCTAGCTCTCGTGGATAACTCCACATACCACGCCGACAGAAAAAAGAAAGTCATAGTGCACCGTTCCACCCGGGGAAGTTCCTCCTAGCCGAAGTGCAGTCACGTAGATTCTTTCAGTAATGTTCAAGTGCGACTCTGAGCAGATTCAAGGAACGATGACCAGCTCTCACCGGCTGCGCTGGCATGACCTTTTGTAGTGACGTTGTCTTGCTTCGAGTCCTCCGGGTGCGCTTCACAAAGTAAGGTGTACCACTGTGAACTGTCTGGTGAGACATTAGGGTTTCTATCGAAGGCGACACACCTTCTTCAGACGTTCTTGGAAAAAACCAGTTGTACGGCACCCACGATTACGGTCCTTCTCAAGACACTTTACAACTTGAGCTTCGACCCAGCAATCGCCGCCGATATGGTGGACTGCGGCATCTTATCTCGCGTGGCAGACCTGGTGGCGATTCCAGCTGTGAGGCCGGTGAGTGACCCGAGACTGAACTCTTGTCAACCACAGTATACGCCCGTGTCATGCTCATTAAGGACTGATTTCCTGGAGCGAAACACGACTACGCCGATCTTGAGCGGAGGCGTTCAACATACCGTGACCTGTTCCTCTGCTTTGTTCCAGAACTGCGGCTCAATCGTCTTTTCACGCTTTCCAGGCTGCAATACGCGTCCTCTACCAGCTAACAATTGAAGCTCGAGGAAGCTCGCTGCTCACGTTCCACAAGTCCGGCATCCCACTGTTGCTGGACATCGCCGCCGCAACGCCAAAGGACGCCTGCATAAACGAGTGAGGAGCTCCACCGACATCTCCTGGATATGTAAATGTTTAGATATCTCCGTAGATGATTTCTGCTTGCATTCGCCGTTAATGAGGAATTCACAGACTACTCTTACCCATTTCCAACTCCACACAAACCTCTCTTACAGCTTGAAGATGCCTCCGGATTCTTCCGGTGACAGACAAGAGAATTTCTATTTTGCCTCCTGTGGTTTTCTCTGGCGACTACACATGCCCACAGTAGAATGTAATTGATGTATACGGCATAGACAGCGAACGCAAATCGGTTAGTGATGATTCCGCCTCCCCCAGCGTCCAGATAAACTACATGATGAAATCAGCGCATGCTCCTAAATGTCCCGGTACAAGCTGAAAACAGAGGACTCCTTATCTTCTACGGAGGGCTCGTTACGCCTCGGTCTTTGGGTTTGTCGCCATCCGCATGTGCCGAATGCCTTCATAGCAGGCTTGGCGCTGCTGATGTCTGCGCAGGGAACTTGGCGGGGTGCTTGTTAACTTATCCGCCCATCCGCAGGGAGCGCAAGTTCTGGTTGGCGCAGAAGACCAGCTTTTCAGAGAGATCTTTTCCAGGCTGTGGCTGCCCCATCCAGACATTTTCCTGTTGGAAGTCCTGGCAAGGGTCACTGAGTTCTGTGATGCAAGGAGGTGTCTCGTTCGTCGCCTCACGGGCAAGTTGGGGTGAGCTAGCAACTGCCCAGCTGGAAAACTGCAGGCCACAACTTCCTCAGGAAGTGTTATTTGGGGGAAATGTTGACAATGTTTGTCAGCCACAACGAAGGGGCAAGAAACTGATGCACAGCCCGAAGCGAGAAGGTCATTGTAACATCAGCTTGTCACATCGCTCGAGGCATCTGACTGCAGAACGCTCTAAAGAAAACTTCGAAATAAGTGAATCTGACAAAAGCGCTCCGCCCATTCAGTCTAATTCAAACATGCTACCGTGTCCGAAACTCTACTGAACCACTGCTTGCTGTTCAAACGATACCGTGAGCGCTGGGGTAATGGCGTCTCCCCAGCAGTAGATTTTCCTCCACTCCATGTCAATGACTAATTGCCAGCCTCTCTAAGAACCAACAGCTTGCGGCGTCCACGACACGACAGGCAACAAGGCTCTACAAGATACTCACTGCATGTTCTGAAACTGTGTTACGCATTACCTATGTCGGTCCATGCGGCACGACCTGTCCAAGCATATACAGCCGCCCGACGTTTCTGCTGAGATGAAACTGCCTTGGCAAACTCATTTCTTTAAATCTGAAGCCTCGCTCTCGGCCTGAAAATCTTGCGTGGGCTCCCGCGAAGGGTTGACAACGGTTCCCGTGCGATAAGTATGAAAGACCAACTCTGACCAGAGGCTGTGGTGATGGAACCGCCTCTCGATAGAGGCAGCTTTTTCGAAGACCCTGCCTCTCTTGCTTGACTCACGTTGAACGGCAACGTCGTACGACTCCTATGCGTTCAATGGAAGAAGCCCTTTCAGTCTGTGGAATGCATTGCAGACTGGAGGGTTGGGGAGAGCAGCTGCTGAAGATCGCAGAAGACTATTTTGAAACCGAATCAGTCCCAGCGTTGGTGATAGACACCTTCGGCAACATTGTCCTCGATTGTGACGTTCATTGGGCGTTCCTATGCGATGCCGGTCTGGTAACACTGCTGCACAGGTGAGACATTACACGGCATGTAACCTCTGAAGTGCATGCTTTTTGGTGATGGGGACTTAACTCAGGATTCCTTCATCACAGAGGTGAGTGTTCTGGGTTCACGCACGGTTTTGATCCGACTCCCGAAGCAGTTTTGTACATCCTTCCGTAAGATGCCTGGTAGTTTCGTGCGAATGAAGCCACAGATGGAGGAGTCGACCGTGATCCCACCTCGAAGTCAATGACAGTGGCACGGTATTTGTGCTCATGGACGGTGAATCCTTCGTAGCAGTTCAAGGTCAACTGAACTTTCACTAGACCACACCAGGAAGAATTGTTGCGTTGATAAAACAAGACAGTCACAGTATGCCAACTCTTGGAAGTGATTTAAGTGATGAAAGAGCGTTTGGGAATATTGTGGACACGCCCTCAGAGGAATCCACTGTCCACGTTGTTCGGTTTCCAGGCTTCTTGCGAACGAAGTGGCCTCAGGTGACGTATTACTGCGTGCAATTATCCTAACTGAGGGCTTGGTGAGAGACTCAGAAGTCGCAACGACTGGGGCTTCTTCCCAGCTGGTGGCTATCCTTCTCGACCTCCTCATACGCCATGCAAGTGTTTCCTTTAATGAAGTGCTAGTCCATCTGACTCGGTGCTTCAGGAGACTTCTAGAGGATGAGTCAACGAGGTAAGAAAATGAAGGGAAGCATAAGATGTTGGTATATATCAGCTACGCCTTTTTAAGCAGTTCCGGTCGCCTTGATATAGATGCTGCTCTCTCTCAACAGACATGTCAGGTTCAAGGCATAATACACATTTCGCTTTCACACTCACCATTAGGTTGACTGGGACAAGCCGCACTACAGCTGCGAATCCAAAGGGAGAGCAATGGAGTTGAGAAGACAGGCTCCTTACACCAGTACCACTGGCGAACGATTTTGCAGAATTCTGCTTCCTTTTTGTAGATACTCCACACTTGGTGAAACACGCACCGCAATGGAATTTTGAAACTCGTGGGAAAAAGTCAAATTGGAATCACAACGACGCTACTCTGGTGCCCGGAAATTTTTGCATGGCATTTGCTTTAGGCATTAGGCGTCAGACAGTATGGCCATGGCGGCCTGAAGCTTCTCGTTGAAAGCTGCTGAGGCTGTGCTCGTGACTCTTCCCTGTGGCACTTCCAGCACCACCCATTCTTTAGAGTGCATCTCCTTGGCAGCAGATAGCGCAGCACAGTACTCCTGTCTCGGATTTGGATGACCGTTTCGCAAGGATAAACTTTAGCACCGGCACCTCATCCTCTCGAATCTTCGATACAAGGTGGAAATCACAAATAGAGCTGAGCTCCTGAATCTGCCCAACTGCGGCATGTGCAGGGAAATCGTGATGGCACAGAACCTCCTGCCCATAGTTTTCCACCGTCTCTCTTGTCACCAAGACATCACCCTAAAGAATGAAGTAAGCGCCATTTTCCAAGTGAAGAACCGACAACTAGGTTTATGTTGCTGCCCCTATTCGCGGCAAAGGAGATATGCTGCCTTCATTTCACGAGAGTAATTCTACAAGCTATTAGACCGTATCGGCTGCCTCATGGCCTAGCATTTCCAAATACGTCGCTTCTTGCCTCGATTGACAGAAGCCATTGGGAAAAGCCCCTGTGGACCGCCCCGGTCTATCCAGGCGACGTTTGCAGTTTGTCGTTCTTCTCCATATGTCTACTGTAGGCTGTGGCGTGCCTACGCTTGCTTATGGTGAGTGCTGAGATGCAAGGCCGCGAACAGCTGCGGTAATTTTGCAGAGGAATACGGTGAAGTTGATCAGGTAAAACCAGGGCAGTAGCAATAGATGGCAGCTACCCACTGTACTTCGTTTAAAACCGCCCCCCTTCCACGGAAGGCTGCCTCTGAAAAACACCGAAACCATCCTGCTCGAATGTCTATAGGAAATGACATGCAAATGAATAGGGGGCAAACGACGTCCCTCTAAAAGGAACATGGAGACCCGGAAAACAATTCAGGTTTTGCATCACAATCCCCCTAGTGTACTGGTACAAATTTTATTTTTAACAGCAGCTTCAGCTTCTACACGCTTCCCTGTTATTCATTCGGAAGCGCGAACAACTATGACAAGAAGCCGCCCGTCGCCTATCCCACCACAAGCGACGATGGTGGCCAATGAATTTGACGTCACACGAGACTTGCCGATTGGTTGCGCACACCTCAGCGTCTTAACAAGTGTACCGGCTCCCAGTCGTGGCATGCTGCGTTATCGCTTGTTGTGGCATCCTGTGTTATGTGTGCGCATGTAATGCTTTCGAAAGACGCTCGATGGAGATTTTAAGGACGGTATCAAGACGATGGAATTCCGCAGATGGAACCACGCATGGATAGAAGCGTTGACACGCAGCAGAGACACGTGAGATACGCTTGCATTCTTTCCTTTGGCTGAGCCTAGTGGCGAAATCAAACCCCTTCTACGAGTAGGGGGTCGAGATCAAGAAAGAATTACTCGAGACGCTTTTTGCGAAAAAAGCACACGATACCGTGCTAAGTCAACATGGGAAACCGAACACTTTTTCGATTCACTAACACTGAATGCAAGAAGGTACAGAAGCAGCACTTCGTCGACAGAAATTGAGGAACTTCACCTTTTGAGGTCCACATGAAAAGTTGTCTGGTGAGACTTCTTCACTTTGTAAACAACGTCAGGTGGAAGCGAAGGTCTAAGCCAAAGTGATACATAGATAGGGGCACCCCGCGCGAGAAGGTTCATTATGTGCGTTACGTGCATCGAAAACCATATCACGGAAAGCCGATTGTCGAGCTGGGGTTTCCCGGCAGTCTGTGCTCAGCATGGTTCGAATCGAGTATATGACTTCAAAGGAAATCATTGTTTTCAGATGCGTAGGCGCGGCGCGACTGTACGTCATCACGAGCACAGTCAAGGCTGTGTTGGACGATGCGATGCCACGTTCACTGCTTTTGGCTTATGCCTCTCCAGGCCAAACGGAGAGGAGCTGATCAAGAGTGTAGCTTCTGAGACCGAGGACGAAATGGCCTGTGACATCATACTGGACGAGGACTTTACAGGTGCTCATTCGTTTAAGGGACTTGTACGAGATTTTTGGTGGCAAACTCAAATGCAACGCACCGCCATTGTTCCCTAGCAAACGGCCGCGTTCTGAAGATACCCTACCGTGTGATAAGCCGATTAACCACGCGCAACCCTGCCAAAACATCGAGGGTCGCTACGTGCCTCAGAAACTTCTGTTTGCTTGACAGTGTACGGCACGGCTCTTTAGCTTTTTACGCTAGTAGCGTAGGAACAGAGGATAGAAAGATACCAGAGATTGGTTGCGTCGCCTCTAAACGCACACGCGTGTTACATGCATTCTGTGCGTGACATACATTGAATACATGGTGATGACAGCTTTCTTTCTTACTGCTTATCAGTACATGGTGAAGATCGCTTTCTTTCTTACGGCTTATCTGGTGACTTACTCGGTTCTTAGTATGTTGTCAGCTGGTCGCGGTCTCCGTCCCAAACGTGGCATGAATCGCAAAATAGAGGCTCCCAATTGCAGAAGATGTCGTATTGCACATTTGCATGCAGAGGGCGATCCGACAGGCCCGTCTTACCGCTTGATTGATGCTGCTGATTTATCAGAAAGGTACGTAGAAATGACATCAACAAACCTGTAGAAAGACCGGAGCCACAGAGCTACCGACCTTTGTTTTACCAGTCTTGTCGTTGGGCAGTCAAAACGTTGATTCTCCTTAAGCAAATGCGAGACAAGTTGGCCACTGAAGCAGCTTCCACTCAGATAAATATCCACGATCCTCAGCCGATCACTATGATGAATGGACCTCCTTTCTTCCCTCTGTGACTTTTGTACGCTACTGATGGTTGGACTGATACAATAGAAAAAGTAGAAAACTCTGAATTCAGAAAATCTGCCGCTGGTAGAAGGCGCGAGTGCAGAGTAAGGCAGTAAAAGGATATTAGGAGGAGGAACAGCTGCGTATTGGTTATTGGTTGACTGTATGCTCAGTTAGGACATCGCTGCTTTAACTGGTGCTCAAAACCGAATGGGGGTCACAGCGCACATCCATAATTTACCTTTTATGGTCAATGATGAAGCTTGGGCTGACGTGTGAATGCGCCTCTACGCACATTCATTTCAAGCTACGTTAGACAAACACGTCAGTGCAGAGACCGCATAGCAGCTATCCATAGTGATCGTATCCCTGTGTGATGGGTGGGAGTCGATTAAGGGGTGACAACAACAACGCATATGAGGTCATAGAAAACATGCGACGGAGAGAAACTTTTTAAACTGCAAACGTGAAACCAGGCCTCTGTTTGAACAACAGCAGCCCTTTCTGCATTTTTGGTATCTCAAACCTTGTCAGGGACTGGAGCAAACTGGTACGCTAACGCTTCCAAGGGGCAAAATATATAAAACAGCTCCTGTTTCTGGCTGAATAAATCATGCTTGTTGGCTTTACGAAGCTACCATCGAGGAAGCGTTTCCGCTCTACTTGTCAAACCTGATCTGCAACGCGAAAATGGCAACAGTGGTGTCTGAGAGAGGTGTAAGAGGGACAATAAGAAGGCGCATGCGGCGCAACAGGCCGTTTCCATCTCAGATTTGACCGGATCGGCTGGCTCAAGCAGGGTTGCTGGTTTCGCGACACAGAAGTGCAAATGCCAATACACTATCGGATTCGCGTAAACTCAAACGAGGAAAAGGCCGAAAGGCCCCATTAGGTACTTGGAAAAATGATCTTTCTTGATCCGTCAGATTGAAGTCAGCCGGCAATAGGGGATTCAAATCACATGTTACATGCTACAATAAATGATGACAAGTCAACATGCATAGGAAAGACGTGTGCGTCTAGAGCACCAGAAAGCTAGAAATATTCTCTTTTCTCTGAGTACAAAAATGCACCGAGAGGGCCAAAGGGGAATTACCACAAAACTTGTCATTTCAAAAAAGGACTCATACACCAATAACGACCTAACGACTTTCGTTTACCATTCATTCCGCTGTAGTGGAAGAGTGGTGTCCACCGCTGAGTTCAATTGTTTTTGCTTGCCCTGATGGTGCTATTAAAGAGGAAGGTGCCTCAAAGAGCCTCAAACATACCCTGGTTTTCTGAACACTGGAGACAAGGATTTTCGTAGTATTCCGTTCTTGTGTTGCTTACGGGGAAACGATTGAGTATTCTGCATTACTGTGCCTTCCCCAAATTGAAAAGGTCTTTACTTATACACGTTTTTTTCTCGCCAAGAAATGAAATGTGGTTCAAGATCAACGCTGGGACCTTCAGAACTGTCCTAAGTGCGGCACGTGCTAGCTGCGACCTGGCTTTCTGTCCGACCTGTTCTATTCAAAGCATTGAGACCCTTCAGTGCGATCTTGCTGATTAGAGTACATTCTGTGAGGCCAGCGACAAGGAGCCGCTCTTCTTGTGGATGCAAGGGCGAGGAGACGCTCTTCCCAGAGTGGCCGGCTGATGCCGCTTCAGGACCACCTTCAAGCACGATGCACGGCATAACCTGAGTCAAACGACACTATCTGAATCTTTTCATGAGAATTGTTCTCAAAGAGATATGAACGAACCCTTGAATTCGCCAACCAGTTAGGTAGCCTCCGGACTAACAGCTATCTGTCTATCTTCCTATATATATATACATATGGATACATACACCTCTCTTTTTTCTTGAGATGTTTATATTCGTTTTGACGTCACTAATTCTCACCTTCGGCAGCCGTGGCTGGATGTTATGCATGATCCGGAAGCCTTTTGGTACCTTTAAGAGAGTAAATCAAATGCGCGTAGACACTCATAGAACTCTAAAATCGGTAGTCGAGGCGTTGCCACTAAAATCAGCGGTAACGCTTCCCGACGACTCAGTAGCAATCGGTACATACGCAAAAGCATTTACAGTTGTATATGCATATATTTAAATGATACATTGTAGATTAATGACGGAAAAGAGACCCCCGGATCTTCTTCTCCGAACTACCACTTGCCCAGCAGCTCTCTGTCGGTGCTTTGGCCTACATAGACGTTTGCGTCTACCTGCGCATACACCTTCAGATGGACACGTGGATCTCTAATATGGTTCCATGCGCTTGCGCCCCATTTACCTCTCTCTCTAGATGTGTATATGTGCACGAATAGAGTTACATTCTGAGTTGTGGAACAGTAAAACCAATGTATCAGGGATCACGAGGACTTCATGTTTCAGTCCACCACGCTTTATATCGGACTTTCATTTATCCCCAGAATCTGGTGGCTTCTTTACACATCTCCAGAATCTGTTTGATTGCTACCCCTCTTTGTCTCACCTGGGATACGAAACTTCCTCTGAGAGACACTGGGGGGCTTTTCTTGCCAACGGACGCACTCATCTGCGGCCTCAACTCTCGTTGGGGTTCACTTTGGCGTGTTCGTACGACGATGAAAAGACTGAGTGCATGCGACTTGGGCGCTGCTCGGAGAAACACCAGCATACAGTACCCCTGTGGAAACATAATTGTTTTCGAGGTTTGACTGGTTAGAACAGTTCACATTCTACACATCCACGTCCAGCGTCAGCAGCTGCTGTACCCCTGAGCAGACTGCAGCGAACTCATTTTGTCTGAACTTGTTTCCTCGCACATACTTGCTCCCAAGTTGCTCGGTTAGCCGCTTCACGCAGCTACTCAGCTCGCTTCGGCAACGGGATCAAAATAGGTCGAATCCACCAGAAAACACTACGCACAAAATCGGGGTACAATCGGTATCACAGATAGCGGCACTTACTATTGCTATTGAGGAACCATTTGGACATTCGAAGCAATTGAACGGCCTGGGGAACAAGGAAACAAGGACGGGAGAAGAGTTTGACTGCAGTCTTCCCTCGAAGAGAGAACATCGGCAGACTAACATGCATGATGAAATAAAGATAATCTCTTCTTTGCGCATCTCACACCAGCTACAATACTAGAGACCCATATTCATACATACCATCTATACACGTAAAAATGTTCTTTAAAAAGTGGATGGCCACATAAACTGAGGCAGCTTTTATCCCACTCGCGTATATGTATATACATTTGTGTCAGTCCCTGAAAACAGAAGATGATTATGAAGGCGTCCACCGATCCAAGCTTTGAGAAGTCCACACATAGAGTGCTTCGGCAAAGATTTGAAGGAGAGACAAGGCGGAAAAGTGAAGAACTGGGTGGGTTCGACCCAGTCCCAGAAGCTCACCAGAGAGCGCCTCCAGGCCGCGGGGCACTCGGCAATGTCTTCTCCGGATTTTCTTCCGCGTTCATAGCAGATTCCTTGCGAAGTCGAGCAATGGCTTTGGTGTGAAGCAACACTATCTGAATTTGGAAAATATCACAGTTCAGGTTAATGGACTGCCCACATGGTTTGGCTTCGAACTAAACAGCTAACGAGAACCCGGAGAGTCTTAGGGGCACATGAACAAAACCCGTATCCAGGTAGCGGTTCTAATATCGGTGAACAAGGTCGAAGACATGACTGGGAGAAAACGGATATCTCCGAAACCGAGGACAGAACAGGCTCTGTATGCAGGTGCACACCTCTCCTGGAATAGGGTCAGTGGATTACGGAGCAGCTCTAGAGTCCAAACAGGCAGACACAAACAATGGAAGTTTTTTTATCTCTAAAGAGTGTACGCAACGGTACAGGGGACACTTGCAAAAATAGAAATGAGGCTGTCATAAAGAAAAAACCAACCGTCAGTGCTGTCGTTTTGTGTCTTGGGGGTTGGAAGCCTCAAGACGAAAGCCTCGCGGGGGCGCTGCGGTAGATGGCCAAGAAGCAGATACTACAGTCAGCAAAACAGGAAGCAGAGACATCCCTTTGATGCAGGGATAAACGCTAATTCCTGTTCCACACGCCCGATATCAGCCACTATGTAACTACATTATATCTGCTTATCTAACTTTTGATACGTTCATCTATACACACATCAGTACATAACCCTGCATAGGATAAATACGAGTGCACGCGTTACGTATCGGTATAGCCATTGACTCAGTTACATATACGCATGCGTACTTCAAATCGGACTACTCCGGATCGACATATCGACCTTAATCCCACTTTTACAGAAACGCAATCAATGTATTTGACTGTTTACCTCAACATCGACCTAGCGGTGTGTATATCCCTCAATATATACGTCCATCTATCTGTTTATTCACAAAAAGATACACCTGGCTTACCACTTCTGACACTTGTCCAGCTCGAATCATGGCTTGCAGCGATCGCATACACGTGTCGATTTCCTCAACCGCCTGAGATATCAAACAACACCTAGGATGCACCATAGGGGTGTTCCCTTGAGTCATTTTCTCCTCTCTTCGTCTGTGTTCTTGTCTTGTTCGATCTCTCAGTCATTTGCCGGAAAAGTCTAGCGGGCGAGACCCTTACCTTCGCATGCATCCTCTGTCGTCTTGTAAAGTTCGATGGCACACATGCATTGAGGGCGGCGGCTCTCGGAAGCACACCGAGTGAAGCATCTCGACTTAGTGGCTCACCAAGCGTGGAACTCTGTGCTGCAATCTCAAAAAAGGAGACGAACATACGATAAGGTAATGCACAGATAAGACCTCACATTCTTTGACCCCGAGATGAAAGCCGGACGAAAAATGCACGCATGAATTCTGGAATAATAAGTCCATAAACATCGCGCGTGCAGTCCCTGAAATCCCACCTTTTGTGAGTTTTCAGGCCAGTAGACGACATCAACTACAACTCCACTACATCGATAAATGCTCCAGAGGTAATGTGGGCATGGTTACCCCGTCCAGAACATGGTAAATATATATCCTAGTATGCGTCTAACCTCTGTCTGTATATTGATATCCGTGTTTATATCCAACCACCTGCGTATCCAACAATCTATGTACCTATCCACCTATGTGTGTATCTGTCAAACCTGTCTGCCGCTCTGAATGTGCCATTTTCCACATGCTGTTCTCTTTTATATATGCTTGTGAAGGAATCATGCTTACGAATCTCAGATGTAGTTCTCAAATGAGGTGGGCTGAGGATTTTTGCAGCCTTCTTGGATTTGTGTCGTTTTCGTGTGCAAGTCACGCTTCGAAATATGTCGACAGACACGGAACCGTTTAAGTACGCAACGAAAGGCCACGCACAACCATGGCCACACCTTCTCGAGCGTTACACAATTCGAGACGGGCACGTTCTGCGTGGGAAGAAACAACAACGCAGATGCAGCACTTCCGTAGAAACGAAGTCGCTTCGTTGGTATGCTCTGCTCACCGGCCGCCGCATTTCCTGCAGAGACGCTGCAGTGTGACCGCGCAAAAACAAAATTTGGTCGATCAAGAAAATCATGATCGCCGCCATTGCTTCAGAGTCCAGAAGGTCCGCGCCCCCCAGGCCCCTGGCTGCAAATGTCCACACACATCCTGCGCTACATATGGATGTGAAAAAGACACACGTTTACATGCAACACTTCAGTGCCTTCCATAGCAAAAGATACAAGCTCAGGTGTGGGGTTCTCGACATTCTCCACTGCACAATGATGTACTGCACGCTACAGTGGCAAACTTGATTCTCTGTTTTAGCTTACTCGATAAGATCAGCATCTCCAGCGAGACTGCGTCACTTTTCCCCCGTTCGTTTTGCATGCGTAGAGGATGTCGCCAGTTCTTCGCTTCCGATGAATTTGTATCTACAAGCTCGTCGGTTTGTGAAGCGGGACGAGTGGTGCTCTTCATAATCTCCATTGGCAGTTACCGTATACCGAATCGCTAATGGGAAGTGCAGGACCAGAGATAAGATGAGCCCAATTGTTGTAAAAACTTCAACTAAACAGCGTTCCCACTCTCACAGTCTCCCTTCCCCGCGAGCGCAGCATCGCGAATGAAAAATGCTTCCAAAAGCCACCCGGCCACTGCCCAGTCACCAGCTCCAGGATGTCCAGCTGTTTCCCAAGCGCACGCCGGACTTTGTCCCCATTCTGACTCGGAAAAAATCTTTTGAAAGGGAACAATAAATTCGGGAGAACATAGCCTCTGCAAGAGTGAAGTTCAACCGACGGCTTCGCTAGAATCGTGCAAAGACAAAAACGACACGACTGCAGGCAGCGAACGGAAGAACGGCCTGATTTCTTCCGCTACGAGAGAAGGTAGATGATTCCAGACTAATTCGTCGCTGGTTCTGTGGATGAATGCGAACAGTAGCCACTCAGTTCGATACAGAGGCCACCTTTGCAGGCCTTTCGGAATCCGCAGCAGACCTTAAATCATAGGGAAAGGATTTGTGTACGCACAGAGCTGGCTGGAATCACAGGATGAGGCTACGGTGAGATCGCGGAGGAAACACCGCTGAAAAACCATTTGAAACGATCTAGAATCTCCCTTCACGTATCTCTGGCCAACCTGACCGACAATATGACACCATCTTTCAACGTAACATGTACAACCTAGACGTGAAGCAAAGCGTTTCAAGCAGTTCCCTTGTCAGATATCACAAGAGACATCGACGGGACCAAACTGAAGAACGGAAGCCGAAAAACATCCGTTTGTGCCCGATGAAAAAACGATAGATATCACAACCCACAAAACTGCCGAGGTGGTGGCGAGGACCGAACGTCCTGTCCCGGTGGACAGGCCATGTGGACAAGGATAAACCGATCCGGGTCTGGCAAAGAGGAAACACGGGGACCCTAGACACGGCATCATTTACGACGTACGTTGCATCGCTTCATAGAATGCGAAGAAATCCGTATCCAAATGTTCCAAGACACGCATGCACCCCGGTTATCAAAATACACGTATATCCGTGAATATGTCGACCACGAAGCTGTGGCGAGGTTCACAGACACATCTAGTGGCATCTTGACCAGAGCTCTGCCCCAGATTTCTCTCGCTTGTCCAGCGAATGAATAACCCACAAAGGATGTGCATTCCTATTTCGACAGAATGGCATACCCCTCTGTTGAAACAAATTTAGCAGAGCCCTTGGCCGCGAGCGTCTAGCGGCTCTGAGTTTCTCAGCGGAGACCCAGAAACGTGGGTCTTCCATCTGCGTCGAAAGAATTGCAAGAGGTATATCGCGCAAAGGATGGCAACGCGCGTCTCATGAACGCAGTCCGAGGCACGCACGCTGTGGCTGCAGTGTTCCGACTGAATTTACCCCGACACTATTCTGCTGCACATTTTCCAGCGCAGCCATTTTCGTGCATGCGCATTTCCATAGTCAGAGCTCTCTGGAAGCCTCGGTTCAAATTCCAAAGAGAACATCTAACAAAACATATTGCCTTGCCCAGGCCGTAAGAGTCGCGTGTTATGCCTTTATATATATATATATATATATATTCGTGTGCCAGCCTCGGGTGTGAGATTGTCTTGTTTTTTGAGTGCAGTTCGTGGAGGATCCTCTGTAGCAACATGTGTTTCACTCCATTAGTCCGCTTACATGCACTCTTCGTCGAACTTACTGCAAGCTCCGCTACTTATTCCTTCCGATAAACAGAGCGAGCGTGCGATATCGGGAGAAAGGGAGGGCATAACAGTCAATACCTTAACTCCACGCTGCCTATAGACCCTATTCTGACTGACGGGGTCTGCCGCCCTTGGTCTCTCGAAGGCGAAGAGCCGAACCAGCTGTTGACTAGATGGATGCCTCTCAAAGCGAGAGAAGTTGAGAAAGTTTCTGCAGGCGGAACGACACACCTCGAGTTGTGCCAGAGCAGACACGATACAGGAAACGTCTTCAACTGGTGTCACATTTTCAGAAACTGCCCCAGGGTGCAAAGTTAGGGGAGGACCTGCTTCGAGGAGTAAACATTTTGAAGTCTGATGAAGACAGCGACGAACAACGCCAAGCAGAAGCGGCGCGAGAAAGAGTCGAAGACACCGAAAAAGAGGGAGGGACGAAAGAGACGAAAAACAAAGAAAACAAGAGAGAAATGGAGAAGCAAGCGGGGGGGGGGGTGGGCAGCAACCTAATTTTACATTTGAGGATAAAAATGCTTGCGTCACGGAAATAGAAGTGTGCTGACATGTATGCTGGTTTGAAAGGTAGGTGCCCCGATATTTGCTGTTGACCTGTGTCATCTTATGCAGCTTTTTTCCTACAGATGGTAATATTCTTGCCTGCAAATAACCGAAAGCAAAACATTACATTCAAACACCACATTGCATCGCGCAACGCCTTTTCGCCTACACACACACCTCTGCATCCCCCCGAGTGTCCACACCCCGAGATGTCCATACTTTGACAAGAACACACACACATATGTATATATACAAAATATATATATATATATATATATATATAAATAAATATAACTAAATATATATATATATATATATCTAAATATATCTAAATATATATATATATATATCTAAATATATCTAAATATATCTAAATATATATGTATATATATCTAAATATATCTAAATATATCTAAATATATAAATATATATATCTAAATAGATCTATATCTATATCTATATCTATCTATATATATATATATATATATACATGCATAAACCGTGTGGCGTACCCGCCCAGACGTGTCGGTAGATACAGACTTTCTGAGCGAGGAGAAAACTCATGTTGCTCCGTTCCCTTGTCTCTGTCACTGTTGCGCGCTCAGGAGAAAGCAAGACTTACGCTGTCGCTTGAGAATCTGTCTCAGAACCTTTTTATCTCGGCAACGGTGGATTTCCCTGATTCCTTGTCGGCGTCCACGCACCACGGCGACGACCTTCTTGTCCTCTGCCTCGTCGTCTGCATGCATCTCATTTCTTTCTCGAGCCTTCATTCTCGCCAAGGCTTTGTGTTTCAGCGTGGCGTCCTTGCAGAGAATCTTCTTCACCTTCGTGCCCAGCTGGCGTTTGCTTTTCTTCTGAGGAACAAACACACACTGCTTTGCTTGCGTGTTGCTATAAGCGTTTCTGTCTTCCCGAAACGGTTCCCACAGAAACCTTTTCACCGTTCCTCCCCTCCGTCTGCTATCCGAGCACGCAGGAGTGAGCGACGCGAAAGAAATACAGCAGCCTTGCATGCATGCATCTGCTTCTCCCCTTGTTCGGCACTTCCCCTCACCCAGCTTCGTTTCGCACCTGCGTCTGTCGCAGTTGACATCCACTCCACTTTATTTGTGCTTTCTTCCACGAGACTCTCTCAGCTGCAGACATCTCAGTCCCTCCTCTTGTCCGCGAGAAAAGAAGCATCCAAGGACAGAAGAAAGACAGCAATTCACGTACACAACACTTCCGCCATTTCTACAGTCCAACAAACAAAGGTGAATGCACCGAAAGGACATTGCCGTTCACACCCACATACATGAAGAAAGTACGCATCTGTGCATGGAGTGACCACGACCGTATCAAGTCGGACACAAGTCCACATTGGTACAAATGGGTCATCGACATAGGTGCGCAGTGGCATTCTCTACGTGTATAGATGTCTCAGGAACGCATGCGGCGTTGGGCTGCAGTGTCTGTACACCTTGTTCCCCTTCTTACGGAGCGTTTCTTCTCGCCCATGTCCTCATCTTCGGTCATGTCATCGGACAGGTTTTCCGCAGGTTCCTCTTGCGGGGTTTCCTCTTCTTTCCTCGGCAGCGCCTTCGGAGCGGTCCCTAGGAGTTCAAGCTGTTTGACACAGGCAACAAGAAGCCATCTGCCATCTACAAGAAGAAAAAGCACGAAGTGCATGCGTCGACAAAGGGAGTGCTGCATGCGCTCACCACATACGCGTGCACAACGAAACACAGAACGCTACCTCTATGAGTTCACAGACGCATTAAAATTTGTAAAAATATCTCCACACATCTCTCCATCTATCCAGTTCGCCGGATACACCACCTGTCTGTCCACTCTGTCTATACGCAGACGCAAAAGCATTTTTGGTTGGATCACGAGTGCAGGAGATATGAAGGACTGTCTCAGGAAACAGAGAACATGTATTTAAAGAAACTGCATGCATGTAAACATCGAGCACAACGAGTTGAGCAGTAGATGCAGTTGAGACAAACGCGACAGTTGGAGCCTCGCCTCACCGCTTGTGTAAGTTGCTGCAGCTGCGCTTTTCGCTCTTGCTTCTCTTCGCGGCGTTTGCGTTCTTCCTTCTCCCACTTGAGAGCGGCCTCGTGACGCGCCTTCTGAAGTTTCCGGTTGTTTTTCCGGGACATTTTGGCTGTCGTGTTGCTGGTACTTTCTCTGTCTCGAAGCAGAGCGCGTTCTCCCGGCGCAAACTCTCAGCCGAACAGGCGCCTCTATCCGCAAGCAAAAACCGAATCCCAAACCTCCACGTCTCTCCGTGCGTCGCAATAACATGAACTTGAGAAACTCACACTTTCGTACTTAAGTTGATTATCACAGACACACTCCCACAAACTCAACCGTATGCAGTTGAGCACGCACATGGACAGTTATATCCATATAGAATATACATATACGCCCATATACATATATCAATGCATATCTGTATCTATCTATCTACCTATGTATACACACATATATATATATATATATATATATATATATATAGGTATTTTTATGATTAGATGAGTAGATATCTCGGTCGTATTTCTATGGAAAGAGGCCGGAAGAGGTGCCATATGCCTCTCTCGGGATTTTCGGTGTACATACAGCTGGGTGAAGGGGCGTGAACTATGAGGAACTTTATCTGTGAGGCCGAAATCGAAGGCGAAAGCGCCGGAATTTCTAGCACTCAAGGGACGAAGAGACACGGGGAGAGCGATGGCTGTCAGATACCAAGACTCAGGGCGCAAGCGTTGGAGAGAGCGAGAGGCTTGAGGGAAAGAAGAGGAGGAAGGAAAGAGCAGGGATGATGTTGCGGGGAGTGACACCGGCTTTTCGCAGAGTAGCTGTCACTGCATGCACATGCACGAAGAAAGACCCTTGCAGAAAGACTCACCGCTGGAGAAAGAAAGCAGTCTGGCACATTGAAAGGAAAAAGGAACAGCCTGCTCTCGATTCGTCTCCTTCGTTCTTCTGCCTTATGCACGGAGGCCGCAAGCGCTGCAAGAAAACAACGGTCGGCCGCAGGACTACGGAGAGCAGCCTCCGCAGAGAACAGGAGCGAGGTACGGAGGGAGGAGAGAGAAACAGACTGGCAGAAAGAGCGAGATGAAGCGGAGGCGGAAAGGCCCGAGAGAGGAAGAAAAACGAGCGTCGGAGGAGTGACGTCGAAAGGCGAGAGAGGCGGGAAATGCGAGAACCCACAAAACGGGGGAAAGTGGCAGCGAGACGAGATTCGTGAACGTGAAAAACCAAGTAGCTCAAAAAAAACTTCAATCGAAAACTCATCTCCCTGTATCCGACGCGAACGCTTTGCATTTGTTTTTCTGGAGACTCACCGCAGAAAGGCACATGCGCGTTGAGACTAACGCGAATGCATGCACGCGACTTTTTCGGCTCGTCACTTGTGCACGGCGAACAGACGGTCCAGCACATCGCGTTCGGTTTCTGTTCCAGACTTTTCTTTCCTGTTCTCCTGCACATGACGCTGTTTCTCATGATTCTCACTAGCGTGACTCTCCTCGTCCCTTCCACTGGTGTGCGCCTCTCTGGTCTTTTTTGCTTCTTTCTGCGCATGCCCGCTCCATCCTCCCTAATTCGTCTTTCCCTCGTCGCGCTGTCTTTCCGAGATTTTTTGCGTTTCCGGTCTCTCGACTGAGGTGTAGGTACCCGGCGTGTTTCCTCAAGATTTATCGAGTCGTTTTCGCCAATTTTCCGTTCGTCTCGCCTTCCTGCCGTTCTCGCGTTTTCCCGCTGGCCTCGCGCCTTTCCCCTTCCGTCCGGTCGTTGCGCTCCTCGTTTTCCGCCAGGCTCTTGGGGTTCCCGGCGCCTTCTCCAGCCTTATGCGCGTCTTTCCGGCGCTGCTGCGGCGCCGTCGGCACCCTTCGCGCGGCTCGCCTCACCGCCTTGCGCCATCTGCGCCGCTGCGCTCGACGCCTCTCTCTGTGTCTCTCTCCGATCCGCCGTTTGTGTTCTTCCCTGCGTTCGTCGCGTGGCTCGCAGGCCTCTCGCCGGCGCAAGCCACTTCGCTCCTCCTGCAGGCCTCGGTTCGTCTGCGCCGCGGATGCGGAGATGACGCCGAGCGCCCCGCAGTCGACTGCTGGGAGGCTGCGCTGCTCAGAGAGGCTGGAAGGGAGGAGCCTGGGCGGTCGCAGCGCAGCCGGGACCGCGCCGTGCGCGAAGAGGCCCTGCGTGCGGGCTTCTCGCCCGGCGACCTGAAGGCCGTGGAGAAGGCGCTCTTTCGACTTGTCTCCCAGCAATTCCTTCTCTTCGACTTCCTCGCCTCGAAAGACGCGTACGGGGGGCCTGCCGACCCGCCGTGGACCGCGCCACTCGCTGCGTGCGCTGCATGCGAGGCAACTCTCGGGCCGCGATGCGCCTTCGACCCTCTCCTTTCCGACCGATGCATGCCGCTGTATGGCGGCGACCGGGACATTCCCCTCGGAGACGCTCAAGCAGTCCCGGCGGCCGAGAGACTGCCGCGGCGACTCCAGGGGGGTGACTGCGCCGACGGGAACGTGGTGGAGGACGGGCTGGCGCCTAGAGATGCCGAGGTGTTTGTCGGGGGGCAGGGCGAGCTTCAGAGTTTCGGTCGAGGCGAGGAAGGGGACCGAAAGATTTTCTGGTCACGGACAGGACCTGTGGATGCGCGGCGGAGCGGGCGCGTCTTGGGAGTCTCCCCAGACGAAGACCTCTCTGTCGATGGATTCCCCCGTGGTCTGGTGTCTCTTCCGCCCACGGTATGGCGGCTCCTGCGTCGAGGCTTCTTCTCCCTGGACCCGCGCTTCGTTCTCCACCTGCTGCTCCTGCCGCAGGTCCACCGGAAATGGATTCTGCCCGTCTCGCCGGGTGCGCCGGAGGAGTTCGCGACCGAAGGATGCGAGGCGTTTTCTGCAGCGTCAAACCAGGAGGCGCCGCGGACGCGCCGCGTCCTGCAGAGCATCGGCCTCCGGATCTTCCTCCGCTTGTTTCGCAAGCACAAGTCGCACGACCTCGAGCGCGCGGTCTGCGCCGCTCTTGCGACCCAGGCGAACTGCGCGCTCGCCGCGGTGTGCAGACAGCTGGACAACCTGCGGCGGGTAGCACAGTACCTCGCGCTCGCGGTCCGCCAGCAGCGGCGGCTCCTCGCGGAAACCTGCAACTCCGTCGGGCACCTCCCGCCACACTTGTTCGGGAAGTTCCTCAGCCCCTTCTCCTGGACGAAGCAGACGCCCGAGATCGCGCTCTCTGTCCTCACAGACATTGCCGTGCGGGCAGCGGTCTCGGGATGGGAGGGCAGCGACGAGGAGAGAAGCGACAGCGACGAGGCCAGCAGACGAGGCAGTCCGCGTGCTTCCTTCGGGTGGCCGCAACAACACCCAGTTGGCGCCGACGCGCGGGGCGGGCAGACCGCACCCAGGCCCACCGCCGCCGACTCTGCCGGTGTTTTCCCAGGTGTATGTACACCCGACGGCGCGCCGCTCGCTGTGGCGGTCGCGGTCGACGTTTTAACTCCGGGATTTCTGGGCCCTGCGCTCGGATACACCTACTGGCGGTTGTTTTTTCTGTTGCAGCACGACATGCAGATCCCGTTGGCCGCGGGCTTTCACGTTGAGGCTGCTCGCTTGGCGGCGTGGAACCGAGGACGAGAAGGCCCGCAGCTCGACGTTTCTCACGGGCCGCGCGCGAGGCTGGAGACGCACCCCGTCCATCTGCGCAGGAGCGCGAGCGCAAGGCCGACATCGCCGAAGAGCACAGGACGTTTCTTCGCGAAAACGTCTTGGCGCTCGGCGGGTCGCGTGACCTGTGAAAGCTCGGATGGTTTGGCGCCCTCGCCCGCGGTCTGGTCCGCGTCGCCCTCGTGTCTTTCGCCGCTCGCGGCTTCGCCCAGGGCGCCTCTTTGCTGCTTCGGGTGTATAGACGCCGTGGTCCAGCAGCTGCTCACGTTCATGTTCGCCGTCCCTGCGCGCCCCGCTGACCGCGAGGCTGCTCTCTCCGCCTCTGCGCGCACCCAGCGCTGGTGCGGAGTTCGTCATCGAGAGCGCAGCAGAGTCCGCGAAAAGGGGCAGAGAGAGTGGCGGCGGGAGGTCGCGCGCGCGGCGCAGGAAGCGGCAACTTTTCAGATCCCCGCGTGGTGTATGTACAGCAGCTCCGTCGTCCTCGAGAGGTGGACTGCGCTCTGTGGGGGCGTCGCCGGTCTGGGGAGGAACGCGACGGGGGCCTCAGGGCCTCTCGACTTCGAATTGCTTCGCCAGCGCGTCTGCCTGCATGCAGCGCGGCTCCGGGCCAAGGCTCGCGTGGAGCCGGAGCCGGAGCCGGCAGCGAACGAGGAAGTCGAGCCTTCAGAGTCTGCGCGTCGGGAAGGACAGCGGGAGAGCGACCGCGCAGCCAGAGACTGGAGGAAAGATGCCACGGACAGTGGAGGGTCCGAAGCGGCAGGGGCGCGCGAGAGAGAAGCAGGAACAGTGCAGCGGTCGGAAAAGGCGGTGAGAGGCCAAGGAGAGGCAGCGGGCTCTCGCTTGGGGATGCCTGCCAATCTGACAGTACACTCGAGACCTGGACACGAACGTTCAGGTAGGGACAGAGAAGAGGGAGAAGAGAGAAAAGAGAGAAAAGGGATGGAGGACGAGGACACAAACGAAGGGGTGACGGATGCGCCAAAAATCGATCTCGTGTTGACAGAGGCGGAAGCGACTGCAGGTTTGCATGCGTTTCTCTCCTTTCTTTTCTGTTTCTCGTCTCCTCGACTCTTCCGGCTTGCCCTCGTCCACCTCTGGGACCTCAGCCACGCCGTCGGCTGCAGAACCGGCACAGCCCGCGCGAGCGACCAGCGGCGTCTGGCGACGTTGGGCCTGTCGCCCGCCGCGCGGGGTGTACGTACACCGGAGCCCCAGGGGTGCAAGGGCTGTCGCGCGCCGTCCAGAGACGAGCGGGGATGCGAGGCGGAAGCCTCGGCCAAGGAGCCGACTCAGGGGACAGCATGCGGTGTATGGACACCGCAGAGTGAAGAGGGGCGAGGACGAGGGACTGGCGTTTGCGGAGCCCCGTCGGAGAGGCCTCGACGGACACGAGGCGAGGCCCGGGGGGACCGGGAAGGAGACACCTCTTGCGCGGACCTGCCGGTTTTCTTCGGCGCCATCGAGAGCGCTTTGCTGGAAGCTCTGTTTCACCTAGATCTTCCCGAAACCGGTGACCACGCGCCTCTCCGTTCTCCGCGAGACTTGACTAAGAGAGCCCAGTGTTCGGTAGAGGAAGCTCAGGCAGAGGACTCCCGGAAAACAGAAGAATCTGCATTTTGCAGCAGGGGCAGCCGAGTCTCCGGCAGCTTCGTCGAGGGCGGACAAGTCGAAACAGTGGAGAGCAAGAACTCGAAGTGCGCGAAAGAAAACGCCGAAGAAACGAGTAAACCGGTTTCTGGGCGACGGAAGCGAGACGCGGAAGATGTGCCTAACGAACGGGTTGAGCGAAGTCAGAAGGAAAAAGGAAGCAGCAGAGAAGGGAAGGAGAAACTGTGCAGTGACGCGCGGGCCGCAGCGCAGGCAAGTGTTTTCCTCTCGCAGTGCTGCTCCTTCGCAAGGGCGCTTTGCTCGAAGCCGCTTCGGCGCTGTGGGACGAGGTAAAAACCTTTTCGGGCCTCTGCGCGCCTTCAGTCAGTTTTTGTGGCCAGCAGACGCGAGTGCAAAGGCACCCCAGGTCTATGTGTGTATGTGTGCGCATGTAGCTATTTAGGCATTTCTCCGCATTTCAAGGAGCTTCCCGCTGTTCTGTCTGTGAAGGCGCCTGCGCTTTCGTAAATGTAGAGTAGTGCGAACAAATGTTCAAGTCCCCTTTTGTAGAGCGAGCTGCAGTGGCAAACGTCTGCAACTCCTGTGGGATTTTTGGCCCAGCGGGCACAGGCGCCTGGAGCCAGATCCTCGAAAGGCTTTCGTGGAAGGAAAAGTTCACGGAAGAAAGGAAATCCACGTCTTTCAAAGAAGGGGGATCTCTTGCAAAAAGGAAATCCACTCTGTCGCACTTTTTATGGGTCGAGCGAAACACTGGAAGGCTGCCGCTGGACCGCGTCAAGTCCTCGGAAAGGACAGACACCGAGCAGACAGACACTGGAAATCACTGTCTCAACAGATACGCATCTAGACACCTCTATAAACTTGTTCTTGTCTCTCTCCAAATATAGCTATATGCATTTCAGTGTATATGTATCTACACACACACATGCATTCATACCTATCTATCTTTGTATACATCTCGATTTCTCTAGACCCATCTCCTCTCACCTACAGCTGACCACATCTAGCCATACGCCTCCGTCTCCAAATATATATATATATATATATTATTTTTATATATATTATATATATATATATATATATTATTTAGGGTTTAGGGTTTAGATATATATATATATATATATAATATTAGATACAATGATGGAGCATTTTCACAGGAATAGGTGCACATGCGTAGACATTTGTCTCTCTCTGCGTATATGCGCTTCTTTCTATTTGTCTGGTTGGGATATGTGCCTTCTTTGCTGCGATGAGACACTCTCGGCTTCGCCCGCGCAAGGCAGAAGAGAAAAAGACGACTTCAGACCCACCACTTGAAAACAAGAAAAACGATTTCTGACATTGATGCCACTCTTTCCATCACACGCGCTCACACACAGATGTCTCCACACATCCATATGTATATATATATATATATATATATATATATATAATGCTGCTGTGTATGCATGCGCATGCATGCAGCGTTATACAGGTGTGTTGATACACTTGTGGCGAGTCTTGTACCCCGGAGATGCGCTCCCATGCTTGTTTCTTCTCAGAAAAAACATGGCGAGATGAAAGACACGGAGAACGAAAAGGAGAAAGCATATTCACTGTGTCCGCGAGTCACAGGAGAAAAACCGGAAAGAGACCCGAAAACAAAGGGGAACAGAAGAGCAAAGAAAACGACAACAGAGAACAAAGAAGGCAGGAAAAATCGAAAAGCAGAGAACTCAGGTGACGAGTAGAAATGCGAGAGAACCTGGGGACACAGAAAAGCCTTCCTCAATAGTTTCTTTAGCATAAGGCGCCTCAGGTCGGCCGGTCCAGACTTCCGAGATGAACGTCCTGCTGGAATTTCTCGAGTAGCTGTTTTTCTACGCCTTCGAGAGCGAACGCATGCGTCTGCGCGCAAAAAAGAAGAAAATACATGCGCGGGCTCTCGACTTTGATTGGGTTTCGTGACACCGCTCTGACTGAGAAGTCATTGGCGAGCAAGAGGGTGTCGGAATCTCTCCAAGGCGAACAATCCGACACAGTACCACGCACGGAACTCTCCGCGGAGAGAAATGTTTCCACTCCCAAAGCACAGGACGAGAAATCTCTCACCATTCTAGAGAGATGGAAATACGTGGACAGTTGAAATAAACAGATCCAACGACGCGCGTATTGTCTGCCCGTTTGTGTCCCCCTCTGTGGCCTTAGTATTGTGTAATCTTTTCGTTTACTAAATTTAACATTTCTGTCCTTATTAAAACGAAAGACAGCTGTGCACTTCCGTCTCTGCCTGTCTGTCTCCGCCTGTCTCTGTCTGTCTGTCTGTCTCTGTCTGTCTGTCTCTGTCTGTCCGTGTCGAGCTGTCGCTCGCCTTCTCCGCTTCTTTCTCTCTCTCTTTTGCTGTCTGTGTCTCTGTCAATTCTTGTCTGTTCTGTGAAGACGGAGAATACAAATACTCTCTTTGACGATGCCGGCGAGATCGACAACGGCGGTCTATGGAGATCGCGGGAAGAGGCAAGGTCGAGTCGCGGTGGTGCACACATGCTGCAGTGGCTTCGCTCAGGAAATGTGCGTCATCTGTGGTTTTCAGCTGTTGAGCCGCTTACTGCCGTCTCGAGAGCCTCGCGCTCCTGCGTCAGCTGCTTCTTCGGGTCTGGGCCACCGATGCCAGGCATCATCATCGGCGGCATGGCTGCGGAGGGAAAAAGGATAGCAGAATGGAGCAACTGAGGCGAAGAAGATGAGCAAGGAAGAACGAGAGACAAAGGCAAGGAGCAACTGAGGCGAAGAAGATGAGCAAGGAAGAATGAGAGACAAAGGCCAGGAGCAACTGAGTCGAAGCAGGAAACACAGAGAAGGAAAGAAGAAGTCCGAGGGAAAAATCGAGAAGTGAAACGAACAACTCCAGACAGAGGAAAAACTCTCACAGCAGGAGAGACACCTGAGAGACGCATTCGAGGCCTGAAGCCGAGAAGGGTGTGACGGACGAAAAGGAGACAACACCGAACGGAGGAAAAGTGCGGTGAACAGAACGGAGCAACAGAGAGAAGAAGAAGGAAGAAAACTCGAGAAACAAACGACAGATTCATGTTGACCTCTCTGCACATGCTTGAATATATGTATATCTGTACATGTGCATGTGCGCAAGCGAAGAAGCAGGCTACCAGCATCCCTCCTCACGAGAAATTGTACGCCAGCGACTTGCGCATATCAATCTATCTAAACGGCCACCTGCATGCGTCTATGTAGATGCATATATTTACATATCTACATCTCTATTTATCTGTATACGTAAGCGGGTGCATGCGAAGGAGTTACCAGCATCCATCATCATGAGAGTTTGGACTCCAGACTGTTCTTCCGCTCGGGCCTCAGCGAGAGGCTGCAGCTGCTCGCGCTGGCTGCCCCACAGAGCCGTGAAGAGAAACAAAAGCCCCGCGTTGCTGAGCATAATCAAAAAGTACCTGGCAAGAAAAAGAAGGCAGGCAAACACCGAAACTTGACCGCCCATAAAGAACATGCACGCACTCACACAGCTGCCAGTGCACTCACCTACCACTCAGTCCACATATAAATGCATGCAAACATATGTCTACACCCTCAGACCGAAGCGACGCGTGAAGAGGAGAACACAGAAGACGAGAAGTCTCAGTGGTTCGATGCGGAGAGGCCGCGACGTCAGCGTGCTCAGAGTTTCCCTGGAACGAGCAACAGCGAGAAAAAATGGAAACCGTCCACATAGACCGGTCGCTCTTCGATTTCTCCTTTTTCGAGAGTCTCACCAAGAAAGCGAAGAAACGTAGGTGACGTCGAGGGAGGGCAGATCGATGCCACGTTGAAGCATCGATTTAAATCTAAACGTGAGCGGAAAGGGCATTTTGGCTGTACGTACACCACAAACACCGCACGCGCGCCCCTTGAGACGCGGTAGATAGTTTGACGCCGAAACGACAAAAGAGCTACAAAGCCAACAAGGAAAGGAGGGCTCTGTCGCGTTTAAGAGGCATTCGCTGCTCCCAGTGGTGTCTTCTTTCGCCACTGTGTTCCGTCTTTTTCGTCTGAAGAGAGCGACGCGGAAGACTTCTGGCGACCCACGGCAGAAAGACGAACACGCGGGAGTCTAGGCACGGTGCTCTCCGCTCAAAAAAACTGGAGATACACCCCAAACACCTGCGCATACACCCGAGCAGTTTCCGCTGCCGCGGTGCATCTCACGCCTCTCGCGGAACACCTAGAGAACTCAGCTTGCATGCAGTGACGCATGCGCAGAAGTACGTGCTTATGCAAAAGTAGATCTCTCTCTCTTTGTATATATATATATATATATGGAAACGAAGGAATTCATATATATATATATATATATATATATGATTCGATGTGCAAAGTTCCTGTGAATTGCATTTTGCATGCAGGTGAGTTTTGAGATGAATTGGTGAGTCGCGCACCAACGAGGAAATCGGGGAAGAGGTAATTGATGAAGTAGGCCATCCCGCCCTGAAGGAAGATGAAGGACATCTGGCTCTTGAGCATGCCCATCGTTTGACTTGGATCTGCGGAAGAACATCCAAAAGAAGACGCGCGCGCTGAGAAACGCAGTAAACTCGGGCCTCTGCTTTCTGCGCTTGCAGCGCGAAAAGACTTATCGCCGCTGTTGTAGGTCCCAAGACACCCACAGACGGTGCATGTACATCCGGACAGCAAGCGGATCCCTCTCGCCCTGTTTGTTTCCACGACGGAAATGCGAGACTGTTCTACGAAAGCGTGGCGTGTATCTATACGCGTATACACTGGAGATTTCACATCGTTTTCAGCGTCTTGTGCACAGGCTCTACTGACAGCTGCAGCGAAGCAGCAATCTGATGAATCTATGGAACCCCGACAGATTCAGAGACGCGACCACCGTCTCGCGTCCGCAACAAGTCCCGCGCGTCTGTGAAGGCTCTGCTTCGCATTGCTCCCATCGGCGCTGGCCACCCACGGCGGGGGCCAAGCAGCTGGCGTTTCCTCAGACCCCAACCCCCAATTCGACGTTCCGGCTCTCTCCGGGAATGCCCGGTAGAAGCTGGACATACATCGCGACCGATTCTCGTTCGCGTCTCGTTCGTCTCTCGAAAGAAGGACCATGGTCTACCTACGCACACAAGCGAGCTCTGGATCGGTACCACGGCGGTCAGCGATTGAACACATCCGGCGTGGAGCCCCAGCGAGTCTCGTCGAAGGCTGAGAGCTACACTCCTTTCACCTGCATTGAGCCCTCTCCCCTGGACAGGAGGCCTTTTTTCACATGCATGCACCAGAGGAGACTCCCACCTTGCTTGGCTAGAGACTCGAGGGACTTCATCGGGTTGTTCTGCGCCTCCAGCTCGCGAAGAAGACCGCCGAAGGCACCATGTTCGCGATCTGTGAAAAACGCGACTCTCCCCTGGAAGCTCGCAGGCGACAACATCCGACCCTTTGGACCGCGAAGAAGGCTCGAACGCTGCAACAGAGAGCTGCAAACAGGTATCGAAGGAGACAACGCAGCGCCACGGCTCAGGCGCACCTGTCAGTTTCTTCACAGACGCCAGATGCGTCGCTCTGCGATGCTGCAGTCTCTCAACTACCTTCTCCACGACCGAGAGTGCCTACTTCAGACCTGAACGAGGTACGCGGACCGGTGACTGCACGTGGACATGTATTCATATGAACCGATCTGTATCTGAAGCGACCTGCATCGGTCTCTATCTGTATCTGCATCGGTCTCTATCTATATCTGTTTGCATCTACGGCTGTCTACATCTCTACCTATCTCTCGACATCTCTCTCTCTACACACATGCATATCCACACATATTTATATATGTTTATATTGACTAGGTTCGAGCATGGGCTTCGACCTTGGCTCCCAGCGATGCAACAGAGAGAGGAAGGGAGAGGGGAAACGGGCAGGAAGCGCTGTGGAAACAACGGAGAAGAAGTCTGTGGTCAGGAGCCAAGAGGTCCAGTGCATGCAGCAAGACTTCCAAACAGATCTGCCTACTTGATCTGCATGCGCTGAAGGTCCGGAGATCGCGGAGTCCGGTTGGAGGCGACGAGGCTTTGCCGCAAAACCGAGACGAGCGTGACGGCCAGGAAAATCGGCAGGAGGACAAAAACAGCAATTCTGTCGTCGAGCAACACCACCTCCATCTTGCCCAGCTCAGCAGGAACAAGGCCCAGACACCGGAAGGACGAAAAAGAAAAAAAGAAAAAGGCACTCTCACCAGACAGGAAGAGTCGAAAGCGGTCAGAAGACGAACCCGGCAGCGAGGAGAGTCGAGAAACGCAGGAAGAGAGGATGCAAAAGAGAGAAAAGAGATGCCAGGAGGAGAGGAAGAGGGAGAGAGAAGGAAGCAACGTGGAAAAGAGAAAAGAAGAAAGACACACGAGAGAGCCAGCGAGAGAGAATGAGAGACAGAAGGAGAAAAGGGGAAGAGGGGACGATTTCCCTGGATGCGGAGAGAGACGGAGAGTGTCAGGAAGGAGAAGCCTGCGACGCCAGGGTAAATTCAGCGGGGAGTTCAAGTCGAATAGAGGAAAGCGAAGAAGGCGAAAAAAGACTTCGTTCCCTCCGAGCCTGAGTCAGGAAATCGAAGGGGCTTAAAGAAGCTCCGAAGACGACTATTCTCTTCTGGCAAAACTGGACATGTGTGTCCAACCTGTCTCTCTACCACGTCGTTAGGCTACCGAGAAGACCGAGGGAAAACGCCGGAAATAGACGGGAAACGCGTCAGTTTTCCGGAGAGAAAAGAAGGAAGCGACGGCAAAGAAACAGGGAACTCTCGCGGGGCTTTGGTCGAAAGAAAAAGAAAAAGAAGACATGCCGATGTAGCGACGCGGTTGGATCGACTGCGCATTCGCGGCCGTGTGCAGGTGACTCCGCTTCGATGGAGAGAGACATAAAACCAGGGAGGCGGAAACGAAGTGGAACGCGCAGAGTGATCGACAGAGGAAACGCTGAGAATCTCTCACGTTTCTCAGGGTGACCGAGACTCTCCGGCGAACTCACCCGAACGCGTAGTCGTCCACGAGGTGTACATACACCTCAAGCAGGCGCGGGCAACCAGGCAGGTTGCCACCGAGACACGAGTAACTCGAGTCGGAGCAAGTGGATTTCTCGTTTTTCTTCAAGACAACGGCCACTCGCAACTTCCGCGAGTTCGCAGCAACAACCGATAAAGAAACACGAACCTCGAGATGTCCGCTGCTCTCTCGGAAGTCTCATTCGGGCGCCACCGTCTCGTGGGGACGACGCGCCACACCGTTTACCGTTTCGCGATTTGTGGCGAGTTGTGGAGACTTAAAAAAAGAAAGTGAAAACAGAGAAAAGGCTCGCCGCAAAGTCGCGCGCGTGCATGCGGAGGCGCAGCCTCTGGGAGAATCTTTCCGAAAAACATGCGACACACAGAGAACAACGGGAGTGGAACAGGCTGGTAGGATGCGATCGGACTGTCAGGTTCTTTCGCAGAAACACACACGATGAAAACGAGTCCATGGGGGGTGGGAATTTTTGCTGACTTCTCGTCTTACAAAGGAATTTCGTGTCCTCTTTGAAGGTTCTTTTGTGTATCGATATCGAGTTCTAAATGTGAGTCACCTGTCTCCTCCTCTCTAAAAATTGCGTACATGTAAGGTGGTTTTCGTGGGGTGCACTCAGTAAACAAGCGAAGTCGTCGATAAGACTGATCGACTTCTTCTCCCGCCACTCGACGTACACACGAATCTGTAGATTCACCGCAACGCAGTATGCACTCGAACTGACGTCCTCCGTATCCGCGACCAATTAAATATTTACCTCTCTGTCTCTGAATTTTTAGACAGACACAGATGCATCTGTGAACCCAGAATATATATACATATGCATATTTATATGAACGTATGCAGTCAATTTATCGTAACTCTTTCTGGCGACAGAAAGGAAGAGGGATTCGGCAGCATTTCTGTCTCACACCAGGTGGTCTCTGTCCAGGAGCGGACGGGTCTCGCGTGTGTGTGCATCTGCTGTGTACGTACAGCGAAAGAAGCGAGGCGCAGACGCAGGCAGAAGCGAGGGGGACTGACAGGCAACTGGATATATAGAACGAAAGAACTGGAGGAAGAGGCAACGACTGAGAATGGCAAAAGGAAAAAGAGAAAGCGACACTCAGGTTCAGTTGTTCCTGGGGGGAGAAAGGTCATCAAAAGCCATACTGATAAACCGTGGAAACGTGTACCGCCACTCGATAAGCAGCAGCCGCGGCTGTTGAGGGAACGAAGGGGAATGCGGCAGAGACACAAACAGCTGTTTCGCAGGCACTTGACAGCTGAAAATGGTCAATTTCTACGGCTCCTCCCGTGGAGCTCTGACGCTGAGCCGCAAGGCATGAACAATGCGAACACACAGATGTATATACTGGTGTACCTACAGACACGTAACAACGGTAGCATATACACACCTACGGTAGTGCAATTATATATATATATATATATATATATATATGAATATGTATCTACAAGCATACGTGTATACATCTACATATATTTCAACTTCTGTTTAAAGCCATATATATATATATATACCATACACATATATATGTATGTGGACAGTTCTATGTTGACAGATCAACGAGGAGATTCGCGCTATGTTGGATCGAGCAGCGATGGGAGAGTGCATTTCTGTTTCGAAAACCTGGAGCGGAAAGCAGTTGAGGGGGAGTGGTTTGTGCGGCTTTGTTTCCTCGCTGTGTCAAGGGTGGGTCTCAGCTGTTTTTCGACGATTAAAAAGGACGCAAAAACACCCCCATCGATTCCAGAGCTATATTCTGCTCTACGTCCAGTGCGCATCTTGTGCCGGCAACAGGCCCCGTTCGTTTTCGTGATCCAAAAAAGCTCAGAAATTCTCGAGCGATGAATCGGTCAAAAGCATGTGACTCGCGTCACCACTTCCTTCTTCTTCACGGCTTCCATCACTCTCCCTGTCTTTGTCACTGTGGCTATCCTCTTCACTATCGCTGTCCTCTTCACTATCGCTATCCTCTTCACTATCGCTGTCCTCTTCACTATCGCTATCCTCATCACTATCGCTGTCCTCATCACTATCGCAAATATCCTCATCACTATGGCTATCGTGGTCACGATCGCTATGTTCACCGCTGTCGTCATCTTCGTCTCCTTCCTCGATTTCGTCCTCCCTTCGCTGCCCGCGGTTGAGTCCCGCGAGGCCAAGGTCTGCTCCCCCGGCTGTCAGGACACTTGAGAGTCGCTCTGTCTCTGGGGGGTCACCGCAGCGCTCTCTTCGCCTGGAGTTTGAAGCGCTTGCCCCTCGCTGAAGAAAGGGAGGACAAGCGAGTCGGCGAGGCGAAAGAAGCCTCTGCTTCCGTCTCCCCGAAAAGGCGTTCTCCTTGCTCCGACTGTTTGACAGAAGCCGTTCGTCTCTCGCTCTCGCTTCCTTCTCCGCTTGCTGGCGAGACGCAATCGTCTGTACACGAGCCTCGCTTTCGCTCGCGCGGCCTGCGCGACCTTCCCAACCGATTGCTGCTTCTCCTCTTCGCACCGCTGCCGCCTCGGCGCCCAACCGAACGCGTGCGGCGAGCCTGTGACCTGCAGCTACCGCAGACGGAGCAGCTGGGAGCGCGGACGACGGATAAGACGAGCCGCGAGGAAGAGAAGAGGAAGAAGAAGACGAAGCGGAAGAGAGGCGCGGAGAAGAAGTCTGGTGGCTCGAAGGACGCCCGTGCGGAACGGCCAGAAACTGTTGTTGATCTGCTTCGTCTTCGCGTCGCTGTCCACGGAGGAGAAGAGAAAAGACGAGAAAACAGCAGATGAAAAGACGCCAAGTCTCAAAGACGGAAGCCAAAAAGCGAAAGCCAAAGGAAGAGACACGAAGGAAGGAGACGACGAGACAGCGCAGGAGACAGAGGCCGACAGAGAAAGAAGAACCACAGAAAAGAGAGAGATCCACTTCCTATGGCCACTGCCTTCTTCCTCGGATCTCTGCTGAGACATACGTCGTCCAAGGATGTCAAAAGAACTCTGTGGGACCATGATTTCAACAGGACTCAGCGAGTATCTCTACCACATCACAGAAAGGAAGAAACAGACGAGCAGATGAGACGACGGAAGCCAAAAGACGGCGTTCCTTTCTCGCGACGCGTGCAGTCGAAATCGCGAAAAAAGAACGTCACTTCACGTCTCTTTGCCTTCGATTCTCTCTCCCCCCACACAGGTACAGATGTAAGGAAAGCAATGCTCATCCATCTACACGGACACACCTTTGCATGCAATATCTCGCCTATCGCAATGCTGCAATGGAAAACGGCCTCTTCTGTAACTGTTCAACGAGACAACTGCGCCACAGCCTGCGTCGCTTCGTCTTTCAGCTTTTTTCCTCTCTCGCACCTGCAATTCTTCCCTGAGGACTTGCCGCGCATGCATTTTGATTTTACCGGCTGCCGCTACGCGACTGGTCTCACTCCGCATTCGCTGCAGGCGCCAGAAGTTCTCGCGCTGACCCTCGAGGCCGCCACTGCTGACTGCAAGGGAAATATCTGCTGCATCCGTCGCCTCCAGGGCCTGCGGCAAAAACAAAGAAATCCTCTCAACTGTCATGCGCGGTGTATGAAGTGTAGTGGTTCCTCGCCCGTATTCAAAGAATCGACACCTGCCTGCAAGCTCTACAAAAACCGTGACGAAGTCACTTCGGCGCAGCGCATTTGCCTCCGCCGCAAGCCCCGTCTTTCTTCTCGTTCCCTCACACACTTTGACCAACTCCGCGCGCCGGCTCCAGGAGCGAGGAGACGAGACAGAGAGAGACAGCATTTTGGAAATTATTAGAAATCCTTGTCATCTAGTTCATGCGATGAGTGGTGGTTGAACGCCTGCGCTTTGACGGAACGTTCAATTCCAAAATAGTTTACTTCAGGTGGCACATTTTTCGTAAATATTTTGAGAGACAAGAGATGGAGATCCACGAGGCTTTTTCTTTGGACGGCCTTCAAAGGGTGTGCTCTTGGGCCGCGTTGAGACAGAGGCAGTTGTCTTTCCGTCCCTAGAATTCCGTTTATTTGAAAGCGTTTAGAGAATCTTGTACTTCAAAACATTTTCTGTCGGTGGCGATATTTCTGCGTTTCTCTTCCCTCTGTCCTTGGGCCTCGTGCCTTGACCGGTCTCGCTGCTGAGTCGCATCGCGCCTCTTTATTCCCTGCTCGGAAACCATGTTTTCTGCATCTCTCGAATGCTCGCTTCATGTTCCTCCGGACCCCCCTTCTGCTTGCGCATCTGTTCATTGCTCCCGCGTTTCCCCGTTAGCTTGAACGTCTTACCTTCTTCCTCGCCTTTTGCCCTTTTTTCTCACCTTCAAAACTTCTCCCTTCCTTCCCTGTCTTCTTTCTTTTCTCGGGGAACCTTCCTTCGCAAGTCTGTTCTTCTTCCTCACCCTGAGCAGCTGTGCCAAGGGCGCCTTCGCGATTGCCTCTGGGCTTCGCAATCCGGCTCCGACAAGCGCAGCAGCTTGACGCACGGACAACGCCGCAGCGAATCGTGAACGGAGTTCGAGGACTTCTGTCGGGAGAGAAAGAGGCTTTCTGCCGAAAGAAGCAAATGCACTCGATACACCTGAAAGAAGTCCAGAAGACGGCCGAGACGGCGAAGACGAAGCGAGAGAAGACGAGAGAGAACAAGAGGAAGAAGCAGATGGAGAAGAATGGCGCCGCGCTCCTTCGAAGCCGACGACGGAGTCAGCGTGGTGGACGAAAACAGAATTCACGGAAGAGGCTGAACAGAGAGTAGAGAAAGAAGAAGTCGAGGGAGGGGAAGGAGACAGGGGAGACTGGGACCATGGGGAGAAAGACACGAGATGCAGTTTCTCTGACAACTGCAGAAAAACCTCGCTCAAAGCTGCGCTGCAAAAACCGCATCAAACACATTCAGAAAGCGCGCTTCACCGAGTACACAAACAGACAGCCACGACCGCTCAGCAATAAAAATACACACACATATTTAGCTACATATATTTGCTCGCATAGGTCTGAATGAGTGGCACTCATGTACAACGTAGTGAGTTCTGTGGCGCCTCTTCCATATATATACAAAGACATACATACATGCACAACTACATACGCACATCCATTTGTCTACATATGCCTAATTTATACATACATATATATATATATATATGTTGTAGACGTATCAGGTGGCGAGTCTTGATGTCCGGTTTTTTCTGTGAATCCGTTGAGACTGCGTCCGTTTGGCTGTTTCTCGCCGTGGACAGGAAGTGAGGCTGCATCGAGCGATGCGCGTTGCATGCGCGAGGCTAGGAAGGCGAGTAGGGTGGCATGGAAACTCCGGAACTCTAAAGCGACTTTATCATTTACGCGTTGAGACGCGAGCATGTGCAAGCGACGCTTCTGAAGTCTTTTTCTATTAGCCTCCCCGGGAAGAGCTTGCCGACGACCCTTCGTCGGCCGGAATGCTTCTGAAATCCAAGTCGTTCCCACACACAGACAGACGCTCGTTTCTGGACGCTCGAGGAACGAGGATGCGCGAGAACTCGGTCTCCGCGAGCCGCCACCAGACTGAAACGCGGTGCCGCAGGCTCGAGATCCTTCCGAGCTTCGCGGAGTAGATCGCGCCAACTGGAGAGAGGAGAAAGGACTCACATCTGCGACGGCATGCCCATTACGAACTTTGACATTGTCGACGCAAAGAGAGCAGCCTGCGCGAGCGTCTTCTGGACGGCACTCGGCGAGGAGGCGAACCTGAGAGAGGGCAGCGAGCAACCGATGCATGCGTTTCAAGTGCAGGACTCGACAGCTGGTCAGATCGAGATGACGCTTCATTTGCAGGGCACACTAAGCCTACTCAGGAAACAGGTGATTCCTTAAAGATTGGGGGAACACTGACAAAAGTGCGACGGTCGAGGACGAGCGGTTGGAGGATACAAAAGAGAATCCAGAGAAGCTTTCTTCTTGCATCCACATGCCTGGAAGGGAGCTTCTGTCACTCATTGGGGCTTGCGCGAGTGGCCGGCGACAAGCGAGTGGATTCTTCCGACTTCTCCTCCATTTCTCTCCTTCTTCCTCTCTTCGTCTCTCCTCTCTCCTTCTTTTTTTCTCCTTCCTCCTCTCTTCGTCTTCCCTCTCTCCTTCTTCTTCTCTCCTTCTTCTTCTCTCCTTCCTCCTCTCTTCGTCTTCCCTCTCTCCTTCTTCTTCTCTCCTTCTTCTTCTCTCCTTCTTCCTCTCTTCGTCTCCCCTCTCTCCTTCTGCTCCTTTCTCTTTTCTTCTCTGTCGGCTCTTCCTCCTCGGTTCTCTCTTGCCTTTGCTCGCTCGTGTCTCACATGAAGGCAGAGAGGAAAGCGCTTCGCCTTTCCCCCAGAGACCGCAGAACGAAAGCATATGCCTCGCAGGTTGTTTCGCGAGAGTGTGTGAAAACGATCAACAACTCTGTAAGAAGCATGTGAATGAGACGTTGTCTTCATTTCTTGTCTAGGTTTAAACGATTTGCTTTTAAGCTAGCAAGTATGCTTTTCTGCCTGCCCCTGCGTGTGTGACGGAGGCCGCTTGTCTGGTCTCCGATTTCGAGGAATCGGCGAAAACAGTCCACTGACAAACCTTCGTCGCGTTACACACACACGCCCCTTGCCCAACGGACTTTTCAGCAACACGGCAGAGTGGCGCATCGCGGGAGAGAACCTCGAACAGCTGCAGGGCGACGAAGAAACGGCGGTGGCACAGAAGAAGCCGCGCATTCTGCATGCACTGAAAGGTAATCCTGAAAAAAGAGGCGCACAAACTCCGAGGAAATGCCACGAGAAAGGAGACACCAAGCGCATGCGGTACGCAGACCGATGGGTGTCGACTCGAAGTTGCTGAAAACTGCAGATACACCCGAACGGAGTTCGAGGGGGACCCCGGTGCAGATACAGCTGCAGGAACGGGCGGTTTTTCTTGAGCACACACACGGGGACGCATTAGGCTCCGAAGGCCCCAAAACAGAAAACAACAAACAGCCCAATCTGTGAAGCAGCCTTCACCTGGACACTCGCACATTCATCCTCGCGTATGGGCACAGACATATTATCTCCACATACGCATCGGTGCGCTCTACCATATATACATATATATATATATATATATATCTGTACATGTGGTTATATGTAAATAGACACAAATGGATATGTATGTAGACATGCCCACAGTTCGAAGTGTGCAGATGGGGAGTGTCATGCATGTAAACGCCTGGAGAGAAAATGTGAAAAGGGAGAGAGTGACGCTGACCGATCTTCGAGGAGAAGCTGGTGACTTCGGTGGACTGCATGCGCCGCAGCCGTCGCCCCGCCAGTCGCCAAAGCCTCGCTGAGGCAGTCTCCTTTTCTCGGCGCTGTGCGAGAGGCGCGCAGCAGAAAGGCGCGGGAAATTCCGAGAGAGTCCGCGAACTTCCTGAGAAGCCCACAGACCAGATGCGCGTGCATGCAAAAAACAACAGGCCTCTCTCCGTTCTAGCGTCGAGAATTTAGAGACAGGAGATGCTTTTCAGAGACACCCGAACGACGCCGAGCGCCTCACGGCGCTCGTGGACAACGCCAGCACGCACAGATACAGATAGCTGCAGACAAGTGCAAATACGAGACACAGTATGCAGCCAGCTAGAGAAGTGCATACACATATATATACATATATACATATATATACATATATATATATATATATATATATATATTGATATCGTGACGTAGAGAGGCGGTGTTTGGAGATGTGAAGAGACGCGGTTGTTGTGCCTGGAGGAGCGAGCAAACGCATGTACGCAGGTGGGGATACAGAGGACCTAAAAGGTTGAAGAAGGTTTTGCTGGAGACACTGAATGAAGATGGAGTTTCAGAGGCGAGAAGGCATTTGTGCTCTGCGAGTCTCCTCACGAAGGGGGAACTACCTGGAGAGGAGATCGAGATTGTCGTAAACACGGAGACAGGCGACCCAAGAGAGGTTTGTCGGAGAAACAATCGGCGCTGCTCCCAGGTAGAGAAGATGCAGATCGCTTCGCAGGCAGAGTCCTGCATGCGCAAATTGCATGCAACGCATGCGGTGAGGCGAGCGTATCTACCAGGAAGGTGCAGGCTTCCTTTCCTTTTCTGGCGGTGAAAAAGACTTTCTTCTCAAACAAGGCCTGGAGCTTCCAGCATCGACCGCACGCGTCGCCTGGACTCGGTCCGCCAAAGTGATGGAGACATCGAAGACATGCTTTGGTCGGCTGACTTGTGTCGCATATATTCGCGTAGAAGCGCATTCGTTGACTCGTAGTTTACTTGGAAGCTGCTCAGCTGTACAGAGCCAGCAGCCATTCGTAATCTCTCCGCATACGATACTGGAAGATAACAGGCAGGTTGTGAGCTGAATGAGGCTGCATGCCCCTCGTAGGACATGCGCAGGTACGAAGTCTAACGCAGCTGCCAGAGAAACAGGACGCAACCACTCGATGTTGAGAGACATCCCGAGGAAGAAAACGACATGAAGAGAAATAGGGAGGACCTCTACCAACATCTAAACACCCGGCAGCTGGTAGCGGAGGCTCTCGGCTCTTCTCTCTTGCCAAGGTGTGCGAGAAGGCTGCATGCGGCGCAGTTGAGGCACTGATGCACAACGCGAGGGCAAGAAGAAGGACAGAGCAGCAGAAGAGAGAGAGGGAAGGGAATCAGACAGAGGAGGAGCAGACAGAGGAGAAGCAGACAAAGAAGAACAAGACAGAGGAGAAGAAGACAGAGGAGAAGAAGACAGAGAGAGACACGGTCACTCCAGACGAAGATACCGAGAGGAAGAGGAAAAACCGGCGACACAGAAGAGAACGACGATGAGGAGAAAGAGGCAGGTGCAGAAAGCAAGACGCATGCGGTGTTTTATTACATGGTCGCACCTTGGTGAACTGCCTTATAGAGGTCTGCGAAGGCCTCGAGGGCTTCCCAGGGATTGAGGCCTGTCTCGACAGCTGCAGATCCCAAGTACGTGCAGGAGACGAAGGTGGTTTGACTCCATCTTTCGTATGTTCGCGCGCGGTCTCTCTCTGATTTCTTCTCTTTTCTCGCGGCGAGAGACCTTCGATTCTTCTCGCCGTCCTTCTGTTCTTCTCCCGCCGACGTCCTGGAGGAGAGAGAAGCGAGCGTTGCGTCGCTCTCGTCGATCCCGGCTTGGCGGTCGCGCGCGCCCTGACCGTAGCTACGGCGGACTGAGAAAGAGGAACGCGAGAGAGAAGGAGGCGAGGCATGAAAAGAAGAAACCGAATGTGAGGAAGCAAACCAAGCGGCAGAAGAAGACAGAGTGGACGAAAGCGAAGCAGATGACACGAATCAAAAAAAGAGAACGAAAGTCAAGAAGAAGAGAGAAGGGAAAGAGAAGAGAGAAGAAGGACAATTCAAAGGGGAGGAAAGCAAAGAAGTGGAGACTCACACGATGAGGGAGAAGAGGATCGCGGATTCCACGAAGCGACTGAAGTGGGCCGAGAAAAAGCAAGTTGGAGTTTTAGAAGAAGAAGGCGAGGGAGACGAAAGGATTGAGAGACAGCTCGCGAGAACTCGTCCTTCGCATGCTGGGCAAGTGCCCCCAACATCGCGCTGCTTCCTCGGCGCATCTGCGTAACTTGGAGACGCTGCTCGCTGCTCTTCTGCCCTGTCTCCGTTTGTTTTTGTGTCTTGTCGCCTGTCCTCGAACCTGACACAGGTCCAGCCTCTTCAGTGTTTGTGTCGGCATCCCGCCTCCCGCCTCCGCTGCCGCTCAGACCAGGTGAAAGAATGTCAGCCCCTTGCAGCGCGTCCTTCTGTGCATGCATGCGCTGCGGTGTCTGTACAGCGAGGCTCCGACTCGCTGCCGGCATGGACGAACGCGCCTCTGTGGCCTCGGTCTTTGTCACAGTCATCGCGTTGTCGTCTGCCGGCTTCAGGGCCTTTTCCCCGTCTTCTGTCTGTTTTTTATCTCGTGGTGTCTCTCCCATCTCCCGCGGCGCTCTGTGGGCGTTTGGAGAAATAGAGCGAAGAGCGCTCGGCCGAACACAGGGCACAGAGGGCGACTTGCATGCGTAAACTGTCTCTGCCAGAGTCTCTTCTCTCTCCGCGGCCTTTCGGCCCTGCGCCGCCTCGTCCCCAGGCCGGGACGCGCCCACGGAGACTGCAGAGACAGCCGCGTCGCCGGAATGCATGCAGCGAGGCAGAACTCGTTGAGAACAAACAGCGTTGCAGTACAAAGACGGCGAGGCGCAGGAAGACGACGAGAACTCGGAGAGCTCGTGGAGAAAGAAACAGACGAGCAGAGGAGGGGATCGTAGATGCGGCATTCGCCGAAGCGTGCATGCAAGGCCGCGGTGCTCTCGACAAGACAGCACAAACTGCCTCTTCAGCAAGGTGGCGTCCTGAGCCGCCTTCGCGCTCGCCTGTTCGAGACTGCGTCTCCTCTGCATGCGCGGGTCTCCACCGGGCAGCTGAGAGGCAGCAGAGACAGGAAGAGATCCTGCACACGAAGAAGGCGAAGACTGGGATCCGGACGCGCGATGCGAAGGTGAAGACGAAGCAGGCGACAGAGGCAAGGGGTCAGACGAAGGAGAGAAGGACGAAGGATGGAAGTTGGCTCCGTAGTTGTGGAGGTACGACTCAGGCGACAAAGAGGACGTCCTTCTCAACGGAGAGGGAACCGCGGCGCCAGGTCCCGTCGCGTCCGCCCGGACGACTACCTGTTCTCTCCGAGCGGATTCCGGGTGTATGTACACCTCACTTGAGGCTTCAGGCAACGTCTGTAGAGTCTGCTGGGCGCGTCGGGCCTCTTCCGCGGCTGCTATGTAAAGATTGCGTTTTTCCTCCAGGTCTCGCCGCAGGAAAGCAGTGAATCTTCGCATGCAGATGGCGCCTTCTAGTCCCCCTTCCCATGCCCGCGAGACAGCCGCCGGAGCATCTGTACACCGCTCACGCTCGTGCTCCCCGGCCTTGTGAGTGGCAGCTTCTTCGCTCTCGGATGGAACGAAAGTCCCCCCATCGGCTCCATCAGCGACTCTCGCGGGAGAGCTGACAGCGGCGCTGCCCCGAGTCTCGAGCAAGTAGTTCTCGTGGAGATACGCCACACATGCATGCAGTTCGCTTTCCATCTGCTTCCGCGGAGTCTGGAGACAAAGTCAGCGAAGAAAGACACCAAGAGGCAGAGGCTGGGTTCGCTGAAACAATGAGCAAGGTGAAAGGACTTCTCCTGTCACACACACGTTTGCGAGAGCCCAGTCGTGCGTCCAGACGAAAAAACAACCAGGCAAACACAACACACCTGTCCTTCATCTCCAGAGAAACGGCGACAGAAGATGTCCTGCTCTCTGTACCTGGAGACCGTATCGCAATGCATGCTGCATGCGATTTCAGAGACGACAAAATGCACAATTATATATATATATATATATATATATGATCTGGAACTCACGTGCGACGAAGAAGACAAACGAAAGTGATAGACACGGGAGAAGTCTATGGACGCAGAAGAACAGACGACGCGAGTGTAAAGAAGGCGAAACGTTTGCGAAGGGCGTTACTCTGTCGACCTCCGTTGTCTGCACCGAGACGAATCAGAGACTGACCTTCCTTTCACTGCAGAACGAGGAAGCCCAACACAAAGAAGACGAAAGGCTCCCTCCGTGAAGCTCACACTCACCTGTTTGCCGCGCAGCGTGCAAAGGCGGACGAGGCTGAAAAGTCGAGAAATCACTGGTAAATGTCCTTCCTCTTCCCTCTCTGTTCTTGACTCTTCTTTTTCTTCTTCTCCGTCTTCTCGCTCTTGTTCTTCCTCTGCGTTCTCTCTCGGAGAGAACAGGCGGGTGCGCGTCTGCTCGTTTCCTGAGTCAGAAGGGAGAGAGGAGAAGGCGAATGCGAGTTCGCTTTTCCGTTTCGACCTTTCGGGGCGCTGCGAGGGCAAGTCGAAAGCGCCTCCTTCTGCATGCACAGACGCCCGTCCACGTTCAGGCTCGCACTTCGCTAGGCAGCACCTGCGACCGTCCAGGATCCACGCCAGCGAACGCCGACCTCTCACCGTCTTTTCTGCATTTTCATCAAAGCGTTGGCTCACCTTCTCTATCTCCCAGACGCGCGCCGCCGCGCCCGGCTCGGAGAGCTCCCAGCCCTCTTCCTCGTTCTCCCGAGATCTTCCTTCCTCTCAAAAAGCACTTTGAAGGAAAAAGCAGAGAGAGCGGTAGAAGCGTCTCGCAGCTCTCCAGTAAGGCCCGACACAGGTGGAGGCCCTGGAGCTGAGAACGGACAGAGCTGGAAAACGTCTCTCCTCCGTCCTGAGCAAGCCAATCCTGAGCTGTACGTACAGCTGGAGAGACAGCGGGAGCGAGTGCTGTGAGGGACCTCTCGGGGACGGCTTTCAAGGCGCGTTCTGTCTCCGCATGCAGATTGGAAGCGAAAGAGTGTTGCCGGCAAGAAACGGCGTCCAGAGCTTCTTGATTAGGCGAAGGACAGGAGAGCCCATGGGGCGGGGAGAGAGACACACGAGACATTGGAGAACCGGAGATGAGGGCGAGACACGCAGGCAGTTGCTTTGAAGAGCAAAAGAGAAAGGCCTCTCCGCTGAACGAAAAACGCATGCGTCGTGACAAGGTCATTGGGGGCCAAGCCACCCCTTTTGTGCAGCTTGAAAGACAAACTGAAAGCTACAGAAGCCTCTTGCGTTTCTTCATAAACAGAAGGCGCTTGTTCCCCATATATGTATATATATAGATATGCGTGTAAAGCGACGGATAGGTGTCTGATATATGGATACGTGCACATACAGATACATATACATACATCTATATACCGACAGACATGTTTGATTGCATGCAAAGCGATATACACGTATATATATATATATGCTGATATAGAAACAAAGGATAGCATGTCAGCTGAGGGGGAACAGCGCCCATTTGGATGCGAGGGAGAGGCTCTTTCGATGCCAGACTCTGTGTGTCTCCGAGACAGAAAACGGAGAGAGAGGGTTCGAGAGACAGCAGAGCGAGGCGAAAAGCTTGAAAAGGAACCATCGATGTGCTGGCATTTGTTCTCGTCGCTGAAGACGGACTGAAAAAAACTCCAGAGACCTTCGTTCGGCGACGTTCCTCGCAGGCGAGTCCGATCCTCACCGTTCGGTGTAGCCCGTGCGGCCAGCGCGTCCAGCCATTTGCCTGAATCGCGCGACGTCGAGAGTCTCGTTTCCGATCTGCGTCGCTCACCCAGAAGAACGAAAGAGTAGATAGAAGGCGAAGAGAGGAGAGCGAGAACAGGGTGGGGCATTGCACAACGTCAACGAGGAAGCAAGGAGACAGAGCACCGGAAGTCCAAGGAAGCAGGCTGCAAGCAGAAGCCGGACGCATCGACGGCAAACGAAGGGAGGAACGCGGCGAGAGAAACTGAGGTGGAAGGAAAGACGCCGAAAGCGCCGATGCACGCAAAAAACACGAAGAATGCGCACCGCCGAGGCGAAGGCACACGGAGAGAGAAAGGACGCAGCGCCAGCGACCGTCGGGAGAAGAAGAGAAAGCGAACCTGAGAAACGCCTTCACGGACGCAAAAGGAACAACAAGGAGTTGCATGGGAGTCTTTGAAGAGACAGAGAGAGACCGAAACTCGTTGCCCGAACGCATCTGGACATGTTGCCACGGAACTCCACCCCCACACGCAACGCCTGGCGCGGGCGGCTGACAAGGACAGAGACACTCTTGGGAGAGCAGAAGCCAGTTCTCTCTTCGAAGGAGAGACTTTGGAGAGAAGAAAAAGAAGCTCGCCTTGCGAAAAGCGCTCGGGTCCAGGGGATAGAAAAACTCAAGTTCACGCAGAGAAACGAATGCACCAACACCGTGGAGGGAGAGACAGAGATCGGTAGACAAGGTCAAAAGCAACAAGACCTTCAGGACTCGCATAGGCATGTAGGCCCAATAAAACGCGCCGGCAGATGTTCATGCATGCGCGCTCGTAGACGGAACGCCAGATCAGCGAAAACGAAGAAGCGAAGATACATTTCCTCACCTCTGGGGACCTGAGGATGACGCGCGAGGCAGGCAGGTTGACGCCGAGAGCGAGAGTCGAGGTGGCGCAGAGCACTGAGAGAACACCTTGCTGGAAAGCGATTTCGATTGCTGTTCGCGCTGTTCCTTCTAAGCCTGAGGAAGGAAAATGAAGACGCGACAAAGCGAGCTAGAGGATCTTCAGAAAATAACATGTTGTGGACCCCATGGTTGACCAGCAACGAACGCGGCGCGACAAAAACATCTACGAACTGCGACTCATGGTCCGCGACCTACAGCTGTCTTTGTCGACATATGAATCTATACAGATGAGTAGATAATACCACACAAAAGGTGATAGAAGTACGTCGGTCATGCGCATATGTGTAGAAAGAGAGAGACGCACCGATATACGCACAAATGCATTTGTACAGATGACGAGTGCATACAGATTCGCAGAGTACTACATCATAAAAAGAGACAACGCTTGTCAAAAAGTAGTGGATCGGCAGCACTGACATGCGACGCACACCATGGCTGCACACTTTCCGCTTGAACAGAAACAGAAATGAAAGTGCATGAAAATCGACAGATGCGTAAATTCTCAGCTCTTCACTCCCTATACCTCATGACTCTGCGCGTTCAAAAAAAACCAAAGATATAAAGATTAAATCTAAATACATCTCAATCCGTATACGATATACATATATATATATATATATATCTACGTGGACTGTGTGTAGAGTTGTTCAACGCGAAAGCAGCGTCTGTCACAGACACTTGAAAGGCTCACATGCGCCACATCGAGGTGTACAGACACCGGCTGGCCTCTGCATGTGTTTTCTTCTTCGTCCCCTGGTGAAATTCCGTGAACCCCCATCGTTCTCGTCTTTTTTTCACTCTCTTTGCCTTCTTTTTCCCCTCCCTTGCTCTTTCTTTCGCGCTTCCTGCTTCTCGTTTTTTTTGTCTTCGTCTGCCCGTTTTTTCTCTCCCCTTCTCGCCCGCTCGTGGCATCGTCCGGCTTCGCTTTCAGCTTTTCTTCCATGTTCTCTTCCTTCGTCTTCTTTCTGTTTCCCTGGTACCTGCGTGGTGGTACGCAACGCCTGCTCTGATGGCTCGCTCTTGAACTGGACAGAGGCCGCTTTCTGGGCCTGCTGCGTGCCGCAGGAGATTCAGTAAATCCTCCCTTCCTTGTTGCAGTGGCGGCGAGACAAAGAGCGAAGGAGCAAAGAGGAGAAGCTCTTCCAGGAGAGGCTGAGGGACAGCCTGGAGCCAAGAAGGACCTGCAGACGCAGCGGAGTCTCCGGAGGGTGGTGGGCCTCTCAGAGATGCCGTTCGAAGCGGCGAGGAGGCCTGCGATTGGGCGTCGATTTCCTTCTCGCCTGCCGCTTCCTCGGGAAAGGAAAGAACTTCAGAAAGAGACGCAGGCGGAGAAGAAGAAGACATGTGCCTCAATCTCGAAACCGCAGCGGGGGAAGCAAGCCAAGCAGCTGCCGCAAGGAGACGATACAATGGAAGACGACTGCGAAGGCGACAAGGTAAAGTCCACACAAGGAGGGAGACGGAGAGAAGATCAAGCATGAGTGCAGAATAAACGCTCATGTTGTTATTCGGTATGCGCTGTCAAGAAGCGGTTCTACGTACTGTAGCCTCCCATTTCTGCGCAGTAGAGAGTGCAAGTTGGACGCCCGCCTTCGCCGCGTAAAAACAGACGGCTTTTGAAGTAGTCGTAAAGTGTATTCACACATTATATGCAGTGTTAGACGAGCGAAACTCTGCAGGTGTCAGTCATCGACAGTTCGACGTAGGTTCCCACTCCGAAAAGGCAGACGCAAAAGGCAGACGCTGCATGCAGCCAGAGCAGGCGGGCGAGAGGCCAGTCGAGGAATCGCGAAACAGCAGACGAGAGAACGAGACAGAACAAGACGAGGCAAAGGCGACGGGAGGAGAAGAAGGAAGCAGGAGACGGGGAGTACGGAGAGAAAGGAGAGAAACGAGGGGACAGGAAGACGCGAAAGCCGACAGAGGAGAAAGGCGAGGAGAGGAGAAAGGCGAGGAGAGGAGAACGGCGAGGAGACGAGGGACGGGATGGAGGAAACGGCTACGCGGAAAGGATCTTGCATGAGAAGAACCGTCGTTCAGCACCAAAGATCACTGAAAGTTCCAAAAGCCTTGCTCACCCGGGGGCCAATGTCCTTGGCCCGCCGCGTTTTCGGACGGTCGCCGTCTCTGTTTCCGACTGTGTAGTTTCTTTTTTTCTTCTTTGTTTCGTGTCTCTTCTGGGAAGTACGGAGTGGAGACAGGCTCCGCTCAAGGAGGGGCGACGTGCGAGGTTTTCCTTAGCTTTGTTTTTCCTTTCCAACGAATCTGGCAGAGAAGTCTCCGTCGTAAACATAAATGAGGCGGCCTAGCCTGATCCCAGGCGACTCTCCTGAATCTCGCGGTCAACGGTGGACCACAGTGCCATCCCGACATTCGAATCACTTCGCCCCTCGGCTCTCTGTTTATGCACAGGCCTCACCTGTCGCCGTTTCTCTCTATATTCACATTACCGCACAGCTGCTCTTTCCACAGGCATGGTGTACGAATGCCTCTCATCACTTGCGTTACCTCAGAGTGGCGACGCCTGCTGACCTTAGTCAAGGATTTCCTACTGAACTGTTTGCGTGTGTTTGGCCGCCTTCTCGAGTTTCTTCGGTGTCAGATCTTCTTTCGGACGCGGCGAAAAAGCAGCGCTTTTCAATCTACGAATGGCTCGTTCCAATGCCTCTGCGAACAACCTGGTTTCGCGTCCGCAGCTGCGAGTCTGACCAGCAGCACTGCCCGTGTGAGAGAAGCCCTCAGTGCCGGACTGTTTCGAGACCGCTTCGGCTGCGAATCACTACGAATCCACGGACGCGTATAGGTCTTGACGCCTTTCTCCAGTCCACGCTCCACTGTGGCTTTCATGCCTACGTCTGTGTTTTCGTCTGTTTCACTTGTCTGCGTTGTCTCCTACCTCGCGAGGAAACCTGCAGATCGAGCGCACCACGCCTTCGTTGCGCAAAAAACAATCACCGACTTCGCCTCGCTCGTCGTCTCCCAGACGAGGTACCCCAAGTGATCCTCGTCGATCAGGAGTCGCTGCTGGCCTGCGTCAGACATGCGCGACGAGGAACAAGAAGATGAAGAAGATGATGCCGGAAAAGAAGATGAAGAAAATGAAGAAGAAGAGGAAGCAAACGCACAATGGATGAAGAAGGAAAGGAGGAAGAAGAGGAAAAGCACAAGGCGACAGAAGAGAAGGAAGAACAACAAGAAGCGGCATTCTTTCTCGGAGCGGCGACTAGTGTTTGATAAGGTGGGTCGCATTGTTTCTCTGCAGTCCAGCTCGGTTTTCTTCTTGTCTCGTGACCATGGTGGTCTCTCCCTACATCCAGTGGGGTCATCACTGGATCTCTCTGTTCCCGCTCCTTCCCTGCCGCCTTCTCTCCCTTCTTCGCGCTGCTCTGTCGCCTTCGGTGTCTCCTCTGTCGCCTTCGGTGTCTCCTCTGTCGCCTTCGGTGTCTCCTCCCCAGAAGATCGCTCGACCTCACCTGGAAAACCGACTGGCGTCTGAGGGTCCTTCGACTGCCCCGCGTCATCGCCCGCTCGCTTTCTCTCTGTTTCTCGAGATTTCCGTAAAATCCCGAGCGCGCGGTTCGCCACCACGTCGTGCGTTTGCAGATGCAGGCTCATCCCGTCAGCCGACAGCGAAGAAATCGCGAGCGAGAGCGCAGCGGCCGCGGCACCGGCCGCAGTCAGGAGCACCGTCGACAGCCTCCGCCTCGTCTCCGGCAAACGCCGCACCAACTGCGGCCGCACAGAGAGCGCTACAGGAGAAGAAGAAAACGAATCAGGGGAAAGCGACACTGAAGAAGACGAAGAGGACGAAGACGCTGAGAAAGAAGAAGAACAAGAAGAAGACGAAGAAGAAGAGATAGACGAGGGAGAGGAGAGATGAGGGGAACAAGGTGTCGACGAGGGGATGCCAGAAGAAGGCAAAGGGAGGTAGGCCGCAGTCGAGCGGTAAACCTGGGGTAAGAATGGGAGAAGACACGCCCCAAAACGAAATTCGTTTCTCTTCAGACGCAAGCTGGAACAGCAGTTCTTGATGGGCGGGAGAGACGAAACTCATCGATATTTGTCTGTCCAAAAACACGAGTCTCTAAACCACGCTGGAATGGCGGTGACCTCAAGAAACGAAGGCGCGAAACGCCTCCAGCCTCCTCGTCGACCCCGAAATCTGAGGAGTTGATCCGAATGCCCACAGGCACTCTACAGATTTATGAAAATAATGTAAATTTATATATATATATATATATCGTGACTGTTTTCAACAAAACAGATTTTAACAGGTACCGGTCACACATCTGAATGCACAGAAATTCACACGCATATATATATATATATATATATATATATAGGAAGATGCACCCGTTGGACTCAACCGGAGTCAATTATCATTGATAGATACAGTCCACTCGTATCCTTATATGTGTAAAGATTAATTCACACCAACAAGGTAGCTCTGCACAGATAACGGTCTCTTTCCAACACAAACATATATATGTATATATATATATATATATGTATACAATCCTTGTTATGAGTACGCGTTTATCTATCTCGCGGGGTAGATGGAGTTCGCTCGTATACAGCTGCGCAGAGATGGAGCTGTCTACCTCCCTGTGTGAGAATGCATGCATGAGTGTCTGCTGACTGGTGCATGGCGCAGACACGCTCTGGTAACTCTTCAAGGCTTCGGGTGGAGGTGGATCTCTGTGTACAGGTGAAGTGAGTTCAGTGGCACTCTGGACGACTACGTTTCTGCAGCGGCTCGGGGGGCGTCGAGAGTCCGACGCTGCGCGGAGGTCAACAGAAGAACAGAGAGGAGAGGGGACTCACCGCGCCTTCGCACTTCAGAAAGTAATCCAGCGCCAGGGGGCGGAGAGCCGTCGTGAAAAGCTCCGCGTTCAGCCACTCCGCCAGCTGCGGCACCGAGGAGCGAACGAAAGGGAAGAGAACAAGCATAAAGAGAGTGAGGGAGAGAAGGACGAGCCAGAGGAGGAGGCGCGAGAGGCGGGGAAGGGGAGAGAGAGGAAGGAGGGAGAGAAGACGACGAAGATGAAGGAGAGAGAGGAGAGAAGTAAATAAAACCAAACAGGGAGAACCGACGTGGACGCGTCTTTTGCATTTGACTCTGTGTGCCCGGGCGCCTCTAGGAGGGCCATGGTTGTCCAGATTTTCTCTGGTGCGTTTTTCTGTTTCTGTGTCTCAGTCGTAGCGGACTCTATGGGGTGTGAACACGACCACAGCCGCTTCGAGTGAGACTCCCAGATTCTCTGCATCTGACTGTATGCTCACGCTTATTTTTCCTGAATCGATGCTGCTTCGCCTGCCCTCCTTCTGTCCTCTTTCACGACCTCTTCGGATCCAGTAGAGAAGAAGCCAACCTCAAGCCCCAGTCGCTCTTTGCTGTCCATGCATGTATCTTAGCACACATTTGTGCATATATGCAAAACCACAAAAATTTATCTATATAGATACATAAATAGATAAATGTAGGTAGCTATACAGATATTTAAATGAATAAACGTACAACATCATATATCCGTATTTATGCGGAGGTGGCATGTACACTGGCTTCAGTGGAATGCAGAGAGGGCCGCCGGTGTAACTGAGCGTGTCTTCTTTGGGGCGTACATACACTTGGCACATCCGCGTCCTCTGCCTGCACTCTGAATCTGAACCTCTTCAATGAGGTCATGGTTTTTCTCTACCTCGTGAGCATTGGGGAGAGTGGCAGACATGGCAACGACTTGTATTTCTTGATAGAGAAAGCGGTTGAGGAACCGGATTTTCATCAACAGGAGTTCGACGAGGAATCCTCGCGCCTTCTCGCCGAGCGTATGAAATTCGTCCACGACAACGACGCCAATATCCTGAACAAGCAGACCCGGGAGAGACGCGAGGCGCCGGCTTCTGCGTGCATCCCTTTCTGTCTTTCCTGCGTTTTCTTTTGTGCGGGCCTGCGAATGAGGAAGCGGACATCGAACGTCGCTTCCTTTCTCCTCCAGGTCTGAGAGACCGCCCTCAGCTCGAGCGATCAGCGCTGCATCCTGCAGGAGGCTGGAGAACGGGAGAAAAAGTGCAGAAAAGAGAGGACTTTCGAAATTATGTAAATCCATTTGTGAGACACAGGACATGGCACATGACAGTGCTCCTCTGGTTGTCGAAGTAGGCCAATACATAAGCAGGTGCGAACATACACACATACATATATATATATATATATATATATATGTATACATATATGTCTACGAAGGTCTGGGGCGTCTGTGAGGGGCATGCAGGCACTACAAAAACAGGCAGCTGGGGTGGGTTCGTGACTCACCAGCATTTGTTTGCATGCATCAATGTATCTGCGTGTACGTCTGAAAATGAACAAGTGTAGGTATCGCTCTATGTTCGTAGACAGACAGATAGATCGAGGTGGATTTAGATAGACCGAGATATTTATATAGATAGAGGGAGAGATAGATCTGGAGACATGGAGAGAGAGAGATAGGCCCATATATATATATATATATGTATATATATAGGTTGGTGAGTGAGAACATGTAAGGCGATATTCGTTTTCTGACCGGTTGAGGATGTTATTCGCTTGCTCGAGAGTGCAGACGGCGATGTCGATGCCAGCGAACCATCGAGACGCAGAGGCTGTCAACAAGAGCGGAAGGAACGCGCCAAAAAAGAGACACTCGCAGTTCGAAAGTGGAAAAGAGACGCGAGAGACGGGGGTCAGCCACGGCAGGCGAATCCGAGCGAAGGAGTTTGCGCGACGCTGTCTCTCCGGGGAGAGAACAAAACGAGGAAGCGCGGACAAGAAAGAGCGGCTGCGAGAAAGACAGCGAGGTGGTAAAGAGACAGTGGAGGACACGGAGGGAAACGGGGAGGAGGCGAGTCGGGAAGGAAATTCTGGAAAAGCGACAGAGAGCACGGGGCGTCGAGGAGACACCCATGCCTCTGCTGACGCTGTCTACGTTTCGCACTGTGGCAAAGCCGATTCTGTGTCCTTCGACCTCTGTAGACTTCTCGACTGTGCTGCTCGTTCTTTTCCTTTGCTCACCGGCAGAGGCGTTGAAGGCCTGCACGCGGAGACAGAGCGTGGGGAAGAGAATGTTGTGAAGGAACTCGGACTTCTCTCGGCACAGCGAAACATGCGGCACGATGTACATACACCGCTTCCCAGCAAAGAGACACCGGAGAACCATAATCAAATCTGCAACTAGAGACTTCCCGCCAGAAGTCGGAGCGCAGTACACCAGCGATCGCCCGGTTAGACTGCCCTCTGTCGGAGTCGCCTTTCGTCTCTTCAAAAAGTTGAACTTTCTGTCTCTGTCTTCTGCGTCATCTCCATCTCCGTCATCTCCATCTTCGTCGTCTTCGTCTTCGTCATCTCCATCTTCGTCGTTTTCGTCGTCTTCGTCGTTTTCGTCTTCGTCTTCTTCGTCACCTCCATCTTTGGCTGCGTGTTTTTCGCCTTCCTCGCGGTCTCGCGCTTCTTCGTTTGAGCACTTCCCCTTTGAGTCGCCTTCCGCTGCGAGTTCTCCATCTGCGGACTCTCGCTCCTCGTCGTCTGCGACAATCGTCTCCGCAGTGGACGGCGACGAAGGGCAGGAGGCATTCTCGTCGCCGCCTTCATCTTCGTCAACCCCTCTTCCTGCGAGTCTGCTTGCCTGGCTGCCGCCTCTCTCCTCTTCGTTTTGGCAACTTTCTCGTCTGCGTCGCTTCCCCGCTTCGTCCGGACCTGGCTGTGCCTCATGGGCGCCTCCCCCAGTCTCCTCTCCTGCGTCCCTTCCGCGTTTCTTATCGCCAGGGTCGATCAACAACTCCACTGACGAAGCCACAGAAGACGGCGAAGAGGATGACCCAGGAAACGCCGAAGCAGGCGAAGGAGAAGCAGCGGCAGCAGAGCCCGAAGCAGACGGAGAAGAGGAGGACGACGCAGGGAAAGGAAGTGATGGAGAAGACGCGTTGGAAGAACGAGCGTCTGGTCGCGCGAAGCACGGTAGGGCCAGCGACAGACACTCCGCCTGCCAAGGATAGAGAGAATGGATGCCGCGATTCGCGAGTGCCTTTATCAGAGAGGGAGGCAAACACCAGTAAGCGAAGCTGCATGTGGCGGCGCTGCAGGGCGAATCCGAGGACGACACAGGCGCATCGGCGGCGAACGTCGAAACGCGAGAAGACTGTCGCGTTTCTGGTAAAGAAGGCGAACGGCGAGCTTCCGCTGCTGGACCGAACGCGGTCTCGCGGAGGTGTCTGTACACGGGAAGGCGCTCGGGGTGCCAGATGGCGCTGGAGCAGTCTGGACGATCTGCAGCGAACATGAAGAGACCGAAAAAAACCGAAGCGCTTGTCAGACACAGTAGACAGCGGCGAAGCACGAGACAAACGGGGAAAGAGGTAAAATAGAAAAGAGCAAGGAGACCAAGAGAGAAGGAGAACAGCACGCAAAGGCAGCGGAGAAAGGGAACTGGAACACTATAAAAAAGCTGCAGACAGAGACACCTGTGCGGAACGAGATCTCCCAAAACATGGACGCCCCCCTATCCTTGTCTTTCCGAAGACGCGCAGTGCCGTTTTCTTCCTTTCTTGAGAGCAGGCAACTCGCCCCCTTCATTTGACTGCCTGTTCTCACCGGTGATGCCCTGCGCCTTGAGGAAACGCGTCTCCTCTCTAGCGATTTGAAAGCAACGAGGTTTGGGGATGATTTCTCCACTGATGGAAACGTAGACCAGCTCCCGTGTGTCGGACGCGACTTCCTGGCTGGCCGCAGACAACAGCCAGCTGGCTGGGCGCGAGCGCCAGACAGCTAGGCGTCGCTTGGGTCTTTTTGCGGCCTCTTTCTCTGCATGGCGCTGTCTCAGAAGATGCCGGTGGAGCGCGAGGCCTTTCTTCTTTCCGCGGCTCTGTGCATGTCCTCCGACTCGCGGAAGCAGCCGCAGAATCGCCTGGCGCTCGACTTGCCTTTTCGCTTTCTCGCGCTCTCCTTTTCGGCCTCGGCGTCTCTCTTTCCTGCCGCTTCGGCTTCTCCTCTCTGGTTGCATGCGCGCAGAATGCTCGCCACAGTCTGCGGCTGCTGCCTGACGCAGAGCGACGCGTCGCGTGTGTTGAGGATCCTTCGCGTCCGCAAGGCGAGGAGAAGAAGGAAATGGAGGAGCCGAAGAAGCAGGGGAGGCAGAAGACGAAGAGAAGGAAGAAGAAAACGAGGAAGCCGACGAAGATGCCGGAGAGGGAAGGGAAGATCCAGATGCGTGCTTTCGCATCTTCTTCTTCGGGCGTGAGACTCGAGTTCCTCCGTCTTGTCTCGGGAACGAGGATGAGGCGGCGACAACGGCAGTCAAACCTTCCTTTCTGTCTCCTCAACAGCGCTGAGTATTTCCTTCGCCATTGAGTCGAAGGAACACCCTGCTGGACAGCGCAGGGCTCTCCTGCGTTCTCCTGGGAGTCTCTTTTTTCTTTTTTTCGCGCGTTTCTGCACGATCTTCCTCGCCCTGGGACGACCTCCCACAACTCGAGCGGCAAACAGAAAGGGAGGGAGGCGTCGAACATATAAACATGGCGGCGAGAAGATGAGAAGAGAGGGAGACTGAAGGAAAGTGTAGATTAATGGAACAACTGTCGCATTCTGCAGTGAGGTGTTGCGTACAGTCTTACAAGGCCGAGGAGCGGCGACGGTTGAAGGCATTAGCTGAAAGAAGAGTCCTTTTCTGCGCCGAAGAGGGTAAAGAAGAAAGTTGCCAGGGGAGAAAGAGGGAAAAAGAGAGAGAAGAAGAGAGAGAAGAAGAGAGAGAAGAAGAGAGAGAAGAAGAGAGAGAAGAAGAGGAGCGACAGGCGAGAAAGGAGAGGAACGCTTCGAGGACACAAGGGAAAGCAGTTGAGGAGGAGGAAAACGAGGGAGGAATGCACTCTTCCGGAAAAAGTCGAAAAGTCAGTTGAGAAAGAGAGTCAAGACTCGCAGGGAAAGCCGGGACGGTTGCGAGCAACAGAAAAAACGAAGTCGCACAACCGAAACAGTACATAAACCTGTCGAACTCGTTGCCGATGAATAATACCTTGAACGCGTTTTCAAGTATGTTCTCGCTTCCTTGCCATGTAAACCACTACACAGAGAGAGCTACAATTAGTCGTAAATGAGGAAGTATTTGCATGAGTGCAAGTCTGGGCATGTATCTGAACCAGCACACATGCAAAGGCGTTACAGGAAGGCGAATTTCCGATCTGTTCTCTGACAGATGGACTGACGCGGCCCCTCCACCTCGAAATGCGTCGCGTTTGCCCTTTATCCGGGAGCGACGATTAGGCGATTAGGCAACCAGAAAGCGGCAGGTTTCCTTCGCTTTCCTCAACGACGCAGAGAGAGCTGCCCTCCTCCTAGTGTCTTGCCGCGCCGACCAATGTGACCTTCACTGCATGCATGGGTTTGCGAACGGCTCTGCCGCGGGAAAATGTCGAAACCTGGAACTCGGAAACTGCTGCAGGTTTACCTGCGCGAAAGGCCATTGAAAAGCGGAGGAGAGAGAAGGCCAGAGATCGGGACATTGGACCCGCTGCGAGGTCTTCAGTAAGACTTTCTCTCGCAGGAAAAGCTAGCGTCTTTGCGCTAGCCCACGGCCGCGTGTCGATGAAAATCGCTCGAGAGCCAGCTCTCAGGGTGCCGGAGAAAGCGGCTGATTTGAGTCGTGTGGCACGGTTTTTCGCGGGCATAAGCAACCCTTCGCCGATTGAGTCTTTTAAAACGCATTGATTTTCAAATCGGACGGATCTGCCGAGTATTTTGAAGACTGTTTCGTGATCGAATTCCTTCGTTTCGCCGCATGCAGGCGATCCAACGTCGAGGTGAGGACACTTATACCGCAACCCTAAGAAGAGGGTGAATTGCAGCTCAAGGCGAACCAGCGCGAAGAAGAAAAAGAGAAAACTCGAGGCTTTGTTATCTTGACTTTCACGAAGCCCCTCCGGAGCGCATTGTTGAAAGCACTCGGCGCCGAAATCCTGCAGTTTCGGTGGTCGGCCGCTCTTGCACGGGTGACCAGTGGGAAGCCAGATCTTCCGGTTCCTCTCTGTTAACGCGATCGTTCAACTTGCGACTCTCCGGCGAGATTCATGATTCGATTTGTGCCACGGCAACTCTTCTCGCTGCAGCGCACCATGGCGACCTCTACGTCGGGCGGAGCTCAGCAAACCGTCGTTGAAGAGAAGCTGAAGAAAGCGCTTTCTCCGGCTTTCCTCAAACTTGAGGACAAGAGTTGCGGATGTGGAGCAGCTTACGACTGCGTGATTGTCAGCGATGCATTTGATGGTAAGAAACTTCTTCAGCGCCACCGAATGGTCAACGAAGCTCTGAAAGATGAACTCCCGAGCATCCACGCGTTCTCGATGCAGTGCCATACCCCAGACGAATGGCGGAGTAAGCCGGCGCAGTAACTTATAAACGCAGAGTGCCGCGCTGATCGGATTAACGTTCGCGCCTTGGAATATACTTCAACCGTCGAGATCGAAGGAAAACGAAAGACTGACGGCTCTGAAACTTCCGACGCGATCCCATGCTCGTCTTGGCGCGCAGCCTTCGGTCGCAAACCGAGGGGCGAATGCGGTGCACCGCATGCATAGAGCAGACTGTCGCGTGTTTTGTTTCACCGACATTACGGTATACAGTTCAGGCTTCTCTACTGGAATAAATATTGTGCCACTGTGGGGGTCTTAGGAAGCCGCCCGGAGTTACTTATCTTTCTAGGATCCCGAGAACGCTTTCTGCTTGTGCGGCCAGGGTGAGTTTTTCCCCATCGTGTCGCCCTTGAAAGTCTCCGCACAGCCTCTCAGTGTCCACAATGGCTTTCCTGTTTCCTTCCTGCCGGTGTGTGGGATTCGTCCAGCCGTCGTGGAAAAAAATGCCGTGAACCTGCACTGCGTTCCATGCCGCGACGCAGGCATGTAGATGGGAGCCTTTCAGGGGCAGACACAATCCACACTTGTGATGGTAATTTCACTTTAGTTTTTGCCTTGAGGTACGTTTTCTGAGAACCTTTCCCGTGTCTAAGTCAGACCTTTATCTTTCATCAATGAGAAACGACGCCGTTGGCCACAACTGCAACGACCCACTCTCAGCCAGAGTGGTTCTGGCTTCAAAACGAACCACAGATTTATTAGGTTACACAGCTGTATACGGATATATATGTACCTGTATATTGCTAATACATTCGTATATTTACATAGTTTCCTATATATGTATTTATTTAGCTGCCTGTATATGTGCATATATATATATATATATAACACGCGTTCTCCAGTTCCCGTTCACCTGAGAGACAAAGTCGCAGCGTTTTCCGAGTTTGTCGACAACTGCAGTTCTGGGGGAAATGAATGCGTGCTGGTCACCCTTGAAAAGCCGGGAAAAGCTGCGTTCTCTTTCATGAGAGAAAAGTGTAGAAATATCGCGTGACGTCTCCGGCGACGGACCATGTGCGTCACGATGTCTCAGCCTCTCCCCAGGCACATGTTGCCCATGAACTCATTTTGCAGTACGTTGCTGCGCAAGTCTCGTTTCTATATACTCGCTGACACATACATATCGACTAATATTTCTGAGTTGCCACGAACTCCTTGGAACAGAGCACCACGTATGATATGACATGAATAGACATATAGGGAATCGTATACATTCAGAGTGTTGGAGATGTCTTTTGTCGCCAAGACTCGATTGTCGTGTGTCCGCAGTCGACTACATGAGTGTTAACATACGACAGACGAGCATTGGACGGCAAAGAAGATGGAGACGCCAGGCTTCTTGATTCAGTGGAAGTGCCTTTTCTACATGCATGCACTCCTCAGTCGTCCTGTTTCAAGGGAAATCTGTTTTTAGTGAAAGTTCTCAGTTTCTTCTCTTTGGCAATGCCAATGGCACGTACAAACACAAGAGCGTCAAGCCTTCTGGCGCTACGGCGCGGAGTTTTACAGTCACAGTTCTCTCTGTGGTATTCTCTCCTAACACCCCATTACGAAACGCGCAAACGCCATCGAGCCTGGCGCGCCTCCCCCCACAGTCGCAGCTCAACGGACTGTCAAATCAACGAACGCGAGTGCAAAAAGAAACTGCGGGCAATCGCTGTCAACGGAAAACAAGAAAAAGGCGACCAGCGTCATAACCTGACAATTTGATTACTGGTGTGCATACTGTATATGTATATATGTAAAGGTATGTTACACACTCGCTTGTCGCATTGCAAGTGCACCATGTGTCGTTGATGTGCATTTCAGGAAATACATATACGTATATATATGTATATACAATATAAATGCGTATATATATATATATATATGTATCTGTGTTGGTCAATCATATTGCGCACAGAGGATACAGCGTAAGGGGTGCACTTAGGTCTCAGATGCATGTACTTCTCACAAAGTCCCGCACCGAATCAGCGCACAGTGTCTCCATCAGCTGCGACACGAAACATCTGCAGACGCATCCTTCACGGCAAGCGACCCGGAAAGTCTCTTTTTCCGAAGGACTAGCATTTGATCTTCAATCAGCGTGGGTGCCGTCGCAGTTGTCTTTTTTTCTGCACTTGCTGTTCAGGCCAAGAAATCAAAAACAAAAGGAAGTCCCTCAGAATCATCTGTACCTTTCGTGAAAATCCCAGAGGGCTCCAGCGAGGTTGCTGTCAGAGACAGCGCCCGCAAATTAGAATGTCCCCAACAGAAACTCCAATTTTACAAGAAATCCCATTCTTGTTACAGGCAGGACAAACGCCGCCACGTCCATACGTCGCTACACAAAACAAACGACTCCATCTTCCACACTACAAATACACATTTGTATCTATAGGTATACAGGCACACACATACAGTCTCGTGTACACACATACACACATATACATAAATACATATACATATACATATATACATATATACATATATATATATGTGGATATAGGTAGATGTGCAAGTCGTCGAGGTAGCACGTCTGCATTTGGATGTCAACCTATGTCTGAAGAAGGCGGTAGAGTTATCATTGGCTTTATGTTCGCAAGGGAAGTTATAGATTCTTTTTCAGGATTTCGTATTCGCATTCTTCGTCTTCTTCCTCCTCCTCCTGTGCTTGCTCGAGCATCTTCGCTGCGGCGCTGCCCTTGCTGCTCTTCTGCAGTGCATGCAGCAGCTGTTCTTGGAGCTTCTCATTGACGAAGTTGGACGGGTCGCTCTCGTCTACCACGAACCCGCAGAGAGTCTTGTAGAACCGCACGGCACCCTCGTTCTCTTTGATCACAGTGCACATCAATTTATCGAATTTCAAAGGACCATTGGCTTTGTTGAAGGCACGCGCCGCCAACTCCAGGAGAAGCATCAACCGACGCCCTACAGACATGCGCTGGTAGGCCCTCTGAGACATGTCCAGAAAAACACAAGACAGCGATTGAGAAACGAGGAAGACAGAGACCACCAACTTCGACAACGCGCCTGCGAATTTCGCATGCGAAAACTATGCGCTAAAGACTCTCTAAGCCAACAGGAACGTGATACAGTGTCCAGGCCTGAGTCCTTCTACTATCGACATGTACGCACATAGGTTAGATAGTCAAACATAGATATACATATACAAATTTAAATATATATATATATATATATGTAATTCGGCAGCACATGGCAATTCACTACACTTGCAAGTGCGTCAACCAAATGTACAGCGTGTTCCATGAGTGTGTTCGTATCTCGTATTTGTCTCCATTCACCTGTCTGTGGTATGCGTGGAACATCGCTGAATGCAGCAGTTGAGGTGAGTCTCTGGGTCTCACCTTGATTTGAAGTTCGTAGACGTACACCACAGCAGTCGCCTCTTCAACTTCGAATCGGTAGTGAAGGAATCCAGCAAGACGATGGGGAGAAACATCCTTGAGCGCGGCACTGTCGTCGGACTCGCGGGAAACTGAAACAGCAAAAAGACATCCGAAAAAATCCTCGGGTTCGTCTACACACCGATTCTGGAGACACCTGTGCGCCACCGTCCTCTCACACGCAAGTTTCTCTTCTTCACACGTAGACGCATTTATACGCAGACACCGCTGCAGACCTTGTTCACATTCTGCTCAACGGCGCGTGATCACCTGTTTTTTAAAACGCACATATCTATCTGTTGTTCAATATATATATATATATATATATATATATATATATATATATCAGTCTGTATAGATAGATACTTGCAAGTGTGCATGCGCCTTTGCATGTGGTTGTATCTTTTTGTTTCTTCGAGTTTATGTTTGAAGAAGGCTTCACAAGGAATGATTCACAAGAGTGGCGAGGACATATAGATGGTATCATTCACTGTCTGCACCGTTGGCCCGACTTCTTGTTGCACATTATAAAGGGAGTTTCCAAGTTTCTATGAACTCGGCGTTTCGACGAAGTCCCCTACCAGGAGTGCTAGTCTCGTCTGCCTCCGTCAGCACGACGAGGAGGCGAGCGTCTTCGTGAGTGAGTTCCTTCCGCTTGAAGTCGTCGTCCCATCCCTTTTCCATGAAATTGACTTTGTTGTACAGGTTCTTCATGTTCTCGCTGGTTATCTTGAAGATCTCTTCACTGAGGGAGGCATTCACCGCCAAGAGCGCCGGCGCGGGACAGTCGTAGATCGCGAAGTCTCTCTTTTCGACAGGCTTCTCCTGAGGCTGTTGACCTGAAGCAGCCGAGGCTCCTTGGCCTCCACGGAAACGCCGGTTCGGCGTCGCCAGCGCGAAGAAGTTAGCGAGTCCCTTAGCTGTACGGACGGTCTGTTCAACTGCCGCAGCAGCGGCTCTCTGTTCTTCCCGTTTCAGACGGCGACTGGCTTTCTCCTGCTTCTTCAATTTCCCGGACTTGTTCGCCGCCTTCGGCGCCTTGGAACGACCATCTTCTGCCATTGCTCCTTGAACTACGCGGGAACCCACGCTGGGTGCGAGAGGCATGTTGCAGAAGAGGAAGAGGACAATGCGACACCGAGGAGAAAGGGGGCGTTGGTCAAGGGGGTCAGAGCTCGAAGCTCTCTGTTTACCGAGCTTCAGTGTAGTGCAGCGGTTCTCCGCAGTGCGGCGAGTCTGCGCAGAAGACGCGGATTGGATTCTGGGGCGCCACCTGTCTAGGAACTGGATGGACGCAGGCTATGCCCAGGGCTTGTTGAGGGTCCTGGTTCCCACTAGAGTGTGGAGCCAGTACTGCTGGGGAAGGCAAGAAGTCTGGATACGAAACTGCACTTCAGTGCACATGTGAAGGCGAGGAACTGTTCGCCGAGTGACTGCGTACCATCGCCAGATGATCGCCCACGACAGCGAAGAGACGGGAAAAGCCAAGGGGAGACAAAAGCTTTTGCCTGCAACACACACGGAAATTCAAGACGATGAGATGCAACTCGCCTCCAGTTAAACAGTAGAAGAAAATGCCAAGGAAGAAAGCCTCTCGTCAACATTAATGCCACACCACAGTCCTGGAGGGGGTTGTTGCCAATGTCTCCTTAGTGGAGGGTGGAACAAGTTCAGATTGCTTCCTCGGTTCCGAACTCACTGTGCTTTCGTTTTCGACAATTTGAGGAGTTTGCTGCTCACCGAAGCAGTCTTTTCCTTGTCTTTCATCCCACCCGTCGCCTCCTGCTGCCTCGCGCATGCAACAACGGGAGGGTGTTGGCGGTGAACCGATAAACAGCACACGACACAGCAAGACACACTGGACAAACGGGTTTTATTTGTCGGAGGTTTGATCTTGTATGCCGATGTGAACACACATTTCATTGGAACAAGGTAGAAAACCCGTGAGCAATTTTTGCACAACATAAAAGCAGACCATTCGTGATTCCTTGGAAACTGCAGTCATTAATACTGCCGCTTTAGTGCATGAGTAGAACCAACCAGGTAGTACGTTGTTAAGATGGTAGAGAAGCTGCCATACTAGGCAGCTTGTCAACGGTTAAATTGCTTAGCATTTTCTGTGTTCCTGAACATGACAGCATCCCAGATCATTCGCACCTGAATGGAATCTACTCCGGCGACCTAAGAAAATGCCTGAAGAGCCTTGAAAATGTTACGGATATGGAACAACCACAATGTTATAGCGAATTGTCGTCGAACCCTTTTAGCTATTTTACTGTTGTTGGGTGTGTTTCCTTTCCAGCTAGCTTGTTCCAGGCAACCTGGGAAATCGAATCGTAGACGTCAACGAAGAAGTCGCTGTGCTACGACGTACTCACACAGCTTCACCGAAAAGACTCCGCGAAGAAACAATCAGGCACCCCGAGCAAGAAGAAAAAGCTCGAAGTTCAAATGCAGTGGCTCCGTTCATAGAGGTCAAAAGAGCTGTCCCTGACGGTACTGATGAATCGTGATTCCTTCAGCCGGCTTTGTACGGAGGATACGGTACCCTCCGCATACCAATCCATACTGGAGGTGCTGATATCGTACCTGAATATTTTATTCTGGCGCATTATGCGGTGTTAAAAGTAATTCCTTTCACAACCGACCGCTGTGGTGAAAAATCGGGTGGTAAATAGTACACGCGTCACCAGCTGTTGATACACCGCAGGTGGTTGTCATTTGTTCATTCAACCAAGCAGACCGATCTCCATGGAGCAATGGAGTCGCCCTCTTACGTAACGTTTGAGTTGACCAGCTGGAGATCGTCTACGAGTGACAGTGGATAATTGGCTAGAAAGCCTCTGGGTTGTGGAAACTATCTTAACAAAGGAACTCGGATCCGGTGAACAATTATTCAAGATGTAAAAAAATACTCCTTGTATCCGGAAAGTTCGGAACCTTGAATTTGAGGAAGCTGTTGTCTACAGAAAGTGGTTCGGGAGGGCTTTGATTTAGCACGACTTCACCGTATTTTGGTCGCATTGCCAGAAAGCTTGTCCTTTGTTTTCTGCCGTTTTTCGCGCATGGTTTGTCGTTACGACGACTTCGAACATTGAAGGTGCACCGGTAGGTGCAGCGTTAGCGGGAAAAAACCAAGCAGGCATACCGCTGGACTTCAGTTAACACTCTGACCAGCGCTGGCTAAATTGAATTTCGCCGAACTCAGTGTGGCCTTCTTTATGCAATGCAGTGACAAAACAGTCTCTACAGCGCTTCATTGCCAGTCAAGAGAAAGTCTCATCGACAGCACAACACTGACTGCTTCCCAGCGTTCACGAGTTTCGGCCATCTGCGTCCAGCAAAGCACGCAAAAGACCTGCGTATCCTGTGCAGCAGGCTTTCTCAATGTACACCACATTCGCACGAAAACGGGGACGGGCATTCTCCTTAAAACTTGGAAAACCAGAAAACACAGTGAGGTACCCTGCGGCGTTCCGATTCAGAGTCCCCGACCGCCGTCCACCTGTTTGTGGTTGCTACTGACCCCGAAAAATCTCGTTTTAAGTGCAAGTCTACACAGCCAGCAGCAGACAAAACCAGGAACGGAAGTCGAGAGGTTGGGGGCGTACGCGACCTCCAGTGTGGCTTTTCCGGATGATTCTTCCTGTCTACAAGAGCGTCTACTTCTCCTTGTCCGCGATCGCGATCTCGGGATACAGAAACGGGTCCTGCTCAGCGTCTGGACACTCCAGCGTGACGGGGTACGAAACGCCAGGCTCTGGCACGAACGTCGGAAAGTGGAGGGGAATGTGGCGGTTGTGTCTGTGGTGCGTTTTTCCTCGAGCGTCGCTTATTTTAATCAAACTCCCCTTGTAGCCTGGTACACAACCTGCGGGGGAACCCGGGTGGGGGAGCGACCAACACCGGAAAGAAAAACAAAGGGCAAACCAACTGAGAGCGACGGCAAGTAGTCGCGGCCGCATGAGCGACCGTTTTGAGCAATGCGCACGCGGGACAGGTTCTCTATCTGTCGGAAGAAAATGGAACATTGTCGCTTGACACTGTAGAAAACACGGACCAGAAGCCACATCGGCAATTCCGTCCGTCCTGCGCAACCTACAAAGCATCGGCTCTGTGACTCGTAGGTCACCCCTTTCTTTTGATAGCATATAATGTAAATAGACATCCATCTGTAGTTGTCTGCAGGCACTCAACACGTAGTACATTAGAATGCTTTTAAACGGAAGAGAAAGATGAGTACTCGCACGAGCGGAGTCGAGAGACGGCGAAAAACGCACCCACGAGTAAGACGTCTAGAGACACCAGAGAAATCCCCTCCCAACTCCCCGCCAGCTGCTGGTCGCGTGGCGTTTCCACGTCTCACCGAAGAAGCTGATGTCTTACCTTTGAGGAAAATGAGATTTCTTTGGGCTTCGATGCGAAACACTTTGCAGTTGACGACACGGGGGTCTCCGCCCGCATGCCCGGCCATCTTCTTGAAGCGCCACACGACGTTCACAGTCTTGCTTTGTCCGATACTTCCGGGGCTGCTGTGAGCCTTGGCTTCGACACCGTGGGAGGCGTTTTGACCTGGACAAATACAGGCAGACACACACGGTCGGATAGCCTTGACTGTGTAATCTCCATGGTATGCGATAAAAAACGGCGGGAAAAAGGGAGAAATCACGCACGAAGTTGGTCTGCACTTTTTTCTCCGAGGCACTCTGTGCACCAACAGACACTGAAACGTCTGGTTTCAGGCCGGGTCCACAGAGATCTCATTTTCCCTAATGGGAAGACAGCTGCTGTAAGTTGCACAGTTCCGGATCCGGAATCATTTGTCCAGAAACAATAACTTTTAATGTGGTGGTGACAATACGAGGTGTATCTATGAACTGTGCATTTGATGCCGGCTCTGTACAGAGGATATGATGCTCACCTGCGAACCCCCATCGCTTCTTCACTCCCAGGTAGCCCTTGTCCTTGGACCACCCGCTGACAAAGACCTGCTGTCCCGGAGTGAAATGGCGCACAGACATTTCGTGGCCAACTGGAAGAAGGCAATCGCTGCTGCACTTGAATTCTGCGATTCGACTCTTCGGCTCAATCTGCGACCGGATGTAGACTCCAAGCATTGGCTTTGTCACCTTGTGAATCGGCTTGTACCCTGCGAAGACCCGCACACGCAGAAATTGCCTCTGGGTTTTACCATTATATTTACGGCTTCTGTCACCACTGGGCGTTCACGAGGTGTGAGGAAATCTATCAAGAACGGAAGGAACGCATGACTTGAATCCGTCTGCATGCACTCTAATCATGTGATTAGCAACGCCTGGCTTCGCCGTAAATCCGAAACGCCCTCCGGCCACATCGACGCTTCTCGTGGTGAATTGCCTCATTCCCTCACCCTCGTTTCAAGTCCCGACGCTTCACTCTCCGAGTCGTGGTGCCCTCCATGTCTCTTCCCCACTTCTCGTCCTGATTTTGTTTCTTCTATCCCTCATGTGTTTGTCTGGCTCAATTGTATCTCCCTCGGCTTCCTTCTTTTCTCCCCGTTCAGTGCCCCCCGTCTGGAGTGTCGTGTCTCTTCTTGTTCTCCCCTTCCCAACTCCATCCATGTCTACGCTGTCTCCTCTCCTCCACACCTGCGTGCCTTTCGTAAAGCAGTCACCCTCGTAAAGAACAAAGTTCTTCAAAGCGACCGACAGTGCACAACTGCCAGGAGGAGAAAACAGGTAGAACCCACGAGGCGGGAAGTTAAAGGAGGCTGAAGCATCGATCCTCAAACCCTACAACAGAACCGGGACCTAGTCCTTTGTCTGTTGAAGAAGTGAGCGCTAAGTTTTTATTTTCGAACAGGATGCTGAAACATCAAATGCTTTGTAAAGGAACCGGTAGCAAACTGATGCCGCGGTGGTTCAGGGTTTTCCATTTTTCTTACCAATGCCCATGACGCAAGCCTCGTAGCCGTCCTTGTCCAGCGTCCTCTGGTCCATCACCACACAGCGGTCGACTTGGCAGACTGTTACTGCATGCCGCTCTCCCCACCCGTCCCACAAGGACATCATGCCAATCTTATACGCCAGAAGCCCCGTTCTGGAGAAAGCACACACCGCGAAGAAATACCGCACGATAGAGAGATCATGTGTTGCTCGCACACCCAGCAAAGAAAGCATCCTTCAAGACTGGCCTTCTAACTCCAGTCACAGATAGGGAACAAATATATATATATATATATATATGCATATCAATAGACATGATAGATAGATAGATAGATGGATAGATCGGCACATGCACGTTTGTGTGGAGTGTTGATTTGACCATGGGTTCCTGTTGACATTCAGCTATGTAACTCCTTCTCTCTAGTCACGCTTGCACTCGCCAAGGCGGCGTCATGCCCTTTCTTTTCATGATGCAAAAATTGCGTACCTGCGACTGTTCCAGCTGGGCGTGACCTTCTTCAAGAGCGGGTGGATTTTGTCGGCCTCTAAAATCTCTTCCTCCTTGATGATCGGCGCAGGGTCGTAGAATTTCGACTCTCTGAGTCTGTCGAGACGCTTCACCCATCGGCTGTCGTAGCCCCGCCTGGAGGCAAACGCTGCGGGCCGGGCGCGGCCGAGGTCGACGAGGTTTTGGCTGAATGCGCCAGAGCCGAGAGCGGTGTAGCTCGCGGGGAGCAACGCTGAAACTCCCCGCCGCGACGAGAACCTCGACGTCGACAGAAAGCGTGCAGATGCCTTAGACGCCCCTGCGCGAGAGGAGACGGGCACCAGCCCGTGGGCGACAAGGGCTGAGGTTGGCGGAACAGACGAGCCAGCAGAAGAACCGGGTCTCCGGAGAGGTCCAGCAAGCAGGAAACCGGAAAGTTTAAGCGACGGAGAAGAGGCAGGAGAGGGCCGGGAATGATGCCTCCACGCTGGGGAGCAGGGTGGTTGTGCGTCCTGGCTCCGGCCAAGAGTCTCTGGAAGAACTGGGGACCGTGTCTGGCGGCTTCTTTCTGGACTCCGCGAGGCGTCAGAAGGAGACGAAGCCGCATGATCTTCGCCTGATCGTTGCCCACTCCCTGTCCTGGCGAAGACCGTGTCGCTGAGAGAGAGAACGGGCGCACTCACCAATCTTGTGTCCCTCCGGATAGCTCGTGGTTTCGGGGCTCCCACGCCCGAAAATCTTCCAAAAAAGGAGCTGCACGCGCTCATTGTGTCCTCTGGCCCATCTGAAGCTGTGGAGTCAGACGTACTAGCGGAGATTGCCGGGGGGCCCGCCACTTCTGTGGAGAAAACGAGGGAAAAAAGGAAGTTTGTGAGTCTTTCAACTGGAGCTGACAAAGGGCGGGCGGGGCAACAAGAGGTTGCCGGCAGGCCGGCACGGAGGGAGGAAAACGCAATTTCCAGACGGCGTTCACAAGAGTCACACAGAGTCCTCCACCAAGTGCTGCTCTCGAGTACAGGGCTTCTTGGATTTCCGTGGGTGTACGATGAAGACACCCGGATCGGACGGCCCTATGAAGCTCCACTCTGTTTCTCAAGGCAAGAAGTAATGCGAGAGGTGTGACGAAAGAAAGAGGGATTCACGCGATCCACAGGAAACGTCGACTGGATGGAAGCTCCAGACTGTGTGTCCTTGCCTCCTCCTCCTCAGTGCCGGATGTCGCCTGTGGAGAAAAATGAAACTTTGAACAAGCACAGCGAGGTCGCTGTCGGCGATCGGCGAGTCCGCTGAAACCTTTGGCCTCCGGCAATCGGTCAAGCAGGTCGAGACGCGTGAGCGGAAAAATCGTTGCATGTGCTTTCGCACAAGAACAGAGCGCCAGGACGAGGCGAAATTTTCTTGGCGGCCGTCACGAAGAAAACTCCTCTTCACAACAGCGAATCGGGCCCCGAAACCAAGAGGGATCGACTCCGTAAAAATAGCGTAAATGTGTCGCGGAAAGAATCTGAAGAGCCTCTTCACAAAGTGAGGAAAAGTGAGTTGCGTCACTTGACACAGCCAGTGCCGCAGACACGAAACCCACCGGCCACGTGTGTACATACACTCGATGAAATGAGGCTCTCCTTGGACAGGAAAGCAACTCTTCCCGTGAAAAGACGACTCTGCCGACGGAAAAGTAAGGCAACGGAGTCAGTGAGCGCAGGGCGTCACAACCAGCCTTCGTAAAACTCTCCTCATCGGGGTGGGGGCCGCAGATGATCCAGAGAGACCAAACGAACTGAACAACTCCAGTTTCACCCGCAGAAAGGCGCGTGAATTTCTTTTCACCGTTCGCGGAGGCCGTACCGACAAGTGAAAGGGGGCGTTTCTTCTTTGCGGCTGCCGCGGATCGTAGTGAAGCGGCGAAGAGAAACTGCATGCGTTTTGCCGTGAATAGGCGCATGTGTGCGTCAATCGACGGCCGCGTCTGCAGTTTTCCGAGACACCGGTATCATGATATGCCGTGGATTTTCTTCCAAGCCGCACCAAAGATCAGATTCAAGGCCCGCGTCCACTCCAATCTAGAACAGAACTTCATCCTCAAAGATTTTCGTGAATTCCGACCAGGATTCTTGTCATCGGCGCGCGGGTACATCGGGCGCAGACACATGTGCGTGCGGCCGATGAGGCATGCTGCTTTGCGGAGTTACAAAAAAGCCGCCCGTTTCGTGGGAAAGGCCACTTCCCCTGTCAATCTCAGCCCCTTTCTTCTGTTTTCAATGAAATCTGGAGTTCCTCGACGCTGCGCGTGCGCTTGCGTCCATCCCACTGCTTTGCTTCTCAGTCACCTCTCCAAAAGTAGCTGGGAACGCTGCGAGTCTGTTACACCAGCCACTTGCACGCTCGGTGACCCTTGGATGTCAACGTAGTGCTTGCCATACACAGAGAACATCGTTCGCAGGCTTTCTTTCCCGCTATCCAGACTTCTTCGGCAGAAAATCCGGCTGCGATCAAGATGAGTCACGTTCGAGGTCCTGCCGCGTCTCCTTTGCACGAGGGTGCAAGCTCTCCCTCCGTCGCTTGTCGGGTCCTGAAGGGCCACGAAGACTCCGTTGTAGGCCTTGACCTCTTCTGCTCTACGTTCTCTCTCCGCAATTCCCACTGCCGCTGGCCTCGCAGGCGACAGTATCTCAGCAGCGAAGACGAGGGAGAAGCCGCAGAATACAGGTGTGGGTTCGAAGGGAATGTGTCTTCCTGCCGGCGTCGAGCGAGTTGTGAAAAACGGACAGATGCCCCCTTCGATGCAGCTCCAGGTCCAGGTGCCCTTAAAGCAGTCGACACGCCGTCCGCTGGTTCAGGATCCCCGCCCTCGCCTTCCTCTGTCTCTACACCTCACTCGACACCGGCATGTCCCTGCGACGCTGGTCAGTTTTCTGAGGCCTTGCCGCTCACGCAAGAAAGCCTGTGGCCTCCGAGTGCAGAATTCGAGGGTGACGTGCCTTGGTCCTTCACGCCTTGGTCTTCGTCGCTCCTCGCCAGCGCCAGCGACGACGGGACCGTTCGTCTGTGGGACATGCGCGAAGAGAAAGCCGTTGCATGCATCCGGCATCCGCTGTTCCTGTCAGCAGGCGCCTCGGAGGACTCGACCTCGAATCTCGGAGCCGTCAAATTCCACCCTGAATCCTGCCGGCTTCTCTACGTGGCCTGCTCTAGTCAACTGCTTCTCTTCGACCTCTCCGCAACACCCTTCTGTGGCGCGCGAGCAGAGTCTCCCAAGGGCCTTCTGCATGCGTCGACACTCGACACAGAAAAGCCACAAGGGACAGCTGCGCCTGGGCATGGAACCCAGGCAGACCAACGCTCAGTGGCCGGAGGCGGGAGCAGCGCAAGCTCGCAAGAACCGACTGAGAGAGGAGACAACGGAGACAAAGGCGGCGTTTGTGTTTTTAATGAAGCAGCAGCGATCTGGAGCATGGAACACTACGCGCAGCTTGTCACGGATGACAGACGAAAACGTCTTTCAGGAAAAGACAGGAAACAATCCGTGGAAGATGTGGAGTGTTCTGAAGACGACGACGATCCCCTCACCATCAACGACTTCGACCTGTGGTGTCCTTCGCCGCAGCAACTGCGAGATCTGAAATTCGCTGCTTCGTTGCCGGGCGGCGAGTCTCTGGGGTCTCCGTCGAAGCCAGCGTCACGCCGGACTCCTACTAAGAAGAAAAGGGGGGTTGGCCGTTCCGTGACGACGGAGGAAGCTTCTGGAAATGCGGAGTGTTCAGCTCTTCCAGGCTACTCTCCTGTCTGTCTCGCCCTTCCACTCGACAGCGGCGAAGTCGTCGTGGCCCTCCACAGAACGCCCCTCACCTCGGTAGAGGTCGCAGGCGCGTCTGCGGCGCCTGTGGATACTGTGGGGTCTCAGGGTGCTCTGGGCGCCGCTCTCCAGCTTCAACGGGACAGGTTGCTTTGCATGCATCGCAGCATCTGCGGCGTCGCCAGATTTCGAAAAGATAGTCAGGTTCCGGACCTCGTCACAGGAGGGTGAGTGAACAAAAGAGGACGCGACCCATCTGACGAGTTTTTCTGACGGACAATAACACGATGTGTTTTCGTCTTTTGTTTCAGTGAAGTTCTGGCGAGGAGGCTGTTGATCCCAAGTCCTGCAGGCTGTGTTGGCGAGCTGTTTGCAATTCTGGTGAATGTAACTGAACGACTGGAGCGGCAGTTGCTTTACGCTTATGGCCGATTTGACTTATTTTTTTGTGTGGTATTCAATGCTTCTCTCGATACGTTGCCTCCACCTGGAAAATCCAGCTCGTGACATGCAGAACGCTTGGCGCATGCGATATGGGTCTGTCCACCTTTGCGACACACCTCTCATCCGTATTCGGCAAGCACGATAGGCATGTATATCTGTATTTATATGCATAAATATGTATGAAAAAGTGTATATTCATATTTATATGCATACATATGTATACGCTTATATGCATATATATATATATATATATATATATATATATGCGTGTGTAGATCGCCGATGCATGCAATGTAGGCGTGAGCGTAGACGTCTCTGACGCAGGTTTCGCCGTAGAGATGAAAGGAATATGAACGAATATCTCTATTTGACTACACTCTATGCCAAAGGGTGAGAAAACTCGTATAATTTCGCCGTCGCTCTTCAGCGTTCAGAGAGCTCTGTAGACACTTCGTTAGTAGGTCTGTTGGTCTTCTTTGCCACTTCCATTTTCTCTTGTTTTCCTTTGTTTTCTGTGATCCCTTGTGCAGCTTCGACTTCAACGTGAACTCGTGGAACCTTGTCGAGGCAAAGCCGCGAACGAGCCTGGAGATGCGACGAGCGGTCGCAGATCTGAGGCACCACGTGATGCCGTGGGAAGAGAAGTCGTCCCAGGCAAAGGCTTCCAAGGGCGCGAACTCGGGAACCCAAGGTCAATCGATACAAGCGCGAAACGACCGCCAGGGAGACACTAAGTGCCTAAATCCGCCCTTCGTCGTCTCTCTCGCCATGAGCCCTGAATGCCGCAGGGTCGCCGTGGGACTAGGAGATGGCCATCTTGCCGTTTTTGATTATGCAAGTAAACCTTGTCACTGAGACAGTGGACATCCCTCTTTTCTCTGGCAGCACAACCGGCAACTGAACTCAAAAAGAACTCTGACACAAATGTGTATAGTTATATGTGCATCGTTCATTGAGATAGGGTACTTTTTCTGTGGCTTATGCATATACAGATATATATATATATATATATGTCTATCCAGGTGTATGTATATGCATGAATGTGATGGAGCGTGTGTAAGCGGTGCGTCGACATCAAGTAACTTGCGGTGAAGCTGCTGGTGATGTGAGTGTGGTGGAAAAGAAAGGGAGCTTGCCGCCAGCATTTCGTCGTCGGCTTGCTTTACCGATGGTGGTCTGTCTCAGGGGATGTCGTGGTTCATTTTGTGTACTAAGATTCCTCTCTCACGGTCTTCCTGTCGTCGGAGCGCGTGTTTCAAACGTTCTGTGGCATGCATTCGTGTTCGAGTTACCGAAACGGTAATCCGTCTCTTTCGACAAGTGTCGCGTAACTCGATGAACTAGGATTGCCAAAGCGCGTTTGGACAGGACACGAGCGAGCATTCCAGTCATGACGCATCGGTGTAGCTATTGTTTCCGGGTTGTCAGGACTCTCCAGTTTGGTGTCTGTGAGTCTCTTGTGCGTTAATGGTATCTGTTTTCCAGACTCGTCCCGAAACGCCAGACTTTTTCCTGCGCCATCCTGGAGTAGCCAGCCCCACAGCTTGTCGTCAGCAGCTTTGTACTGGGCTTCGAGTCCGAGCGCCGTTCACTCTGCTGCGGCTAGCACGGCGCCTCATGGTTCTCTCGGTCGCGTTTCCGCATGCAGTGCGCTCCCGTCTAGTTCTACCAGAGACATCGGCTCCGTGCTGGTGAGTTGTGGAACTGACCGCCGTCTGTGCGTTTTCACAGACTCCCCTGTGACAGAGGAGGCGTCGGAGCCAAGAAACTCGCGGGACAGTTCCCTCCGGTTGCTTCTGCAGCATCGTCTTCCTTATAAACCGAACTGCATGGTCTGTGCCAGCAGCTGCGCCGTTGCTGGATGCTCGTGTCAGCTTCATGTGCCGAGTCTCTCTAGGTCAGCAGCGAGATCGGGGAAAAGTGGACGGTGCTGCTCGGGAACTGCATGCAGTGCTACTCTTTGTGGAAATGCCAACCCGGCAGCGCTTCGGTGTTACGTCGGAGATGTCTCTAAAGATATTCGAGTTTTCGAATTCCCGTGCTAGACATTTGGTCATTTGGCTTGGCTTCTTGTTATCAATAAGGTATATCACGTGCTGCGTCGAAGATGGGTTTCCTCTGACCAATCGTATGACAGCTGTGCTCTTGTTGGTTGCTTGTCACTGGCTGCCCGACCGACGATGCCGCTTATTTAGAGCGTGACAGACTTTTCGCACGGTATGCAGTTAATACGGCCGTTGATGAAGCACAGAAACACGAAAAAACTGACACGGATTGGGCTCCGTTTGTTCGATTTTCGTTGGCAACACACACGCAGATGGGGCAGGAAAACGTGTGAAATGAAAGCCATCAGCAGCTATGGTGTAAACAGCTCATGTGGACGATTAAAGGGCATCATCCGTTTCAAGTACATTGGGGCATCACAGGCTAGATACAAATGAAGTCTTCACGGAAAACGAGAGAAACACGACGCAACAAACAAAGAACAGATATTATCCGGAACCGTCTGCTCACCAGTTGTTGGCCGTTCAAGAGAGAGCTTTTAATGTCAAAGGGAGGGTTGGAAGAAACATGGAAACACGTAGGAAGTTACTCCGGCATTACGACACCTGAAGTGGTGTGGCCTCAATCGTAAGCATCAAGGGTTTTCCACTCTTGAAGCGAAACACGCAGCCTCGGCGGCCACTAAGCCTCTTTTTTTAGGGAGGGGACTGTGGAGATCTGGAAACGAGCACAACTATACTAATATTCATGCTTTGACGAAGTCTGGCTCCTGCTTCAGTCATGTCTCTCCCCTCACAAATGCATCCAACGGCATATCAGGACTATAATCGGACGGCTGACGACGTTGGTAATAGCATCCTAGTTTTCACGCGACTGCTCCTCTAAATAGGTGGGGTGAAAACAGTTCAGAGTTGCAAGTTCATCACCCCGATATTTCATGATAAGAATGCCGAGTTACAGTAATTAGTCGCAGAACGTCGGGTGTTGATGTAAGCTTTCCGCCTTGCTTCTGCAACGCTACATGTCCGCAACTGCCCTGCGGTCCCGACAAGCATTCATCGCAGGTTAGTTTCTCTGCTTACACTGTGGTTGTCTAAATGTCGTGACCCCTCTTGTAGGACCCTCTTTGGGCGTCATCATTCTAGGAAAGAAGGCGCATAAACGTAGTTGTAGGGGACGTAAATATCCGAGAAGGCGTTCTTTTGTGATCGAGGAAGATTATACGCGTGTCGGTCGGATATGCGTTTTGTACACACGACTAAAAACACCTGCCCGATGACTTTTTTTCAGCGTCTCCTTCGCTGAGCCTGTCTGAGGAAGGGGAAAGAAGCAAACAGCTAGGGCTGAATCGTTTGCACAGCAGAACTTCCGACGTCTGAGAAAGGTCTTGTCCAAATGTGAAATACGATACACTGAGTTTGTGCACGAACACCCAACGATATTGACACACGTTACTGTCAATGCATCGGGAAAATGCTAGCGAAACCGTCTGCAGGAAGGTGTGCCACAAAAAACTCAGAGTGGAAGGAGTGATGAACTGTGGAAAAAATTCAAGGCGGAAGAAGAGGTGTTCATTTTGTGGAGGTCGCAGGTAATTCAGCATTCAAGGAACGACGCATGATTCGAGGGGCCACCCGTGGGCCCCGACCCTGTTGTCCATCCTTGTGCCAAGCCCCAAGTTGCTATGCGAAAGCGGAAGCAGGTTCCCTTCATGAATTTGATGTATTCGCGTGGTCAAAAATTCATTGTCAAGTTCGTATTTCCATGGTTGAATTATTTCACACGACGGACGCCCCTCCACCCCAACCCGTTATACAAGCCTCTCTTGTGTTACACGTGAGGCAGGAGCAGGCGCCCATCCACCAAGAAGCGACAGGTTGCGATGTCGAGCGAAACCGCTTCTACCCGTCTGAGTGACCTCATCGTGTCAATCTCTGGCACCCCACTTTCGAGCTGTTGCTGAAACTGTGTGGGTGGCCGTATGCCGCCTACACTGTGTATCAGCTGAGCAGTCACACTTCCAGCGCCTCCCTGATTCTTGGTAGGCCTCATCAGCTTCAGAACTGCGCATGTTCTAGCCCACATGTAGACTGCAGGGTTGTTTTGGAACCTGTCGTACCAGAGGTGGCGGAAAAAGTCGTTCAATTGCCGTCATGTTGACACCATAATAATAGTTCGGCTGAAGAAAGCCAGTCATTCGTTGATCTGGATGTACAGTGTCCTGTGAAAAGCCCTACCCGGTAATTCAACGCCGTCGCTGGGTTGATGCTGATCACATGCCTAACGCAGTCAGCCGAAGCTGTTGTAGGCACTTCTTCAGCGACATGAGCGACAGTGTGGGCATGTTGTGGATCAGCTGCCGACGTAGGCCCTTTCGTGAAGACAACAGTTCAGTGGCTTCGTGTGGCATGTCGGTCCCTCAACGAACAGCTTCTGTACAGAATTTGCGAGCCTCATGTCGCATATGCGGAACAGCGTTCGAGTCGCCGTCAGGACGCGGCCCACGCCTAACTTCAATGACAAAATATTCTGCATCGATGAAGAACAGGGGACAATCGACGTGACAGTGCCTTCCCGAAATGACGTGTCCCATTTCAAATTCGACAAAATGTTTCACAACGCTCCGCAGGAGCGTGTCTTCGACGACTGCGTCCGAGACATAATCACCAGCGTCATGGAGGGTTACAACGGCACGGTTATGGTCTACGGACAGGTAATGTTTCAACACTAGATCGCACAACTCGTCCTGGAGGCCAGATATAACTCACCAAAAACCCGAGAAATGCAATGCAGCAACTGCCGTGGGAGCAAACGACAACGGAAGCTCTACTTGAGCATCCGCGGCCTGGGTCCCTCAGAACTGGACACTGCACTGCCGCCGGAACACCGTAGCGTCCCCTCCGACAGGCTATATTCCACAGCTTTTTCCACTGCCAATTCAATCACATCGGTCAACCGATTCTCTCTTCTCATGTAATATCAGAATTTCTCGGTGTGCTCGCTTCCTGGAAAATGTCCCCATGCAGCATGATTCCGAGAAGTGCCAAGCAAAGAAGGGATGTTCTATGGTCCAAAAAATCTTTATCCAACCGAGTAATTGACAAGGTGTGATGGAGTGTCGCTACTGCGCGTGTCGTTTGTCAGACGGGAGCGGGAAAGACCTTCACGATGAGTGGCGGTCCTCGTAATTTTGAGCTACGTGGTATCATCCCGCGAGCAATCAGTGCCATCTATGAGGAGGTATCAAACCGACCAGAGACCGCATATACAATTCGCATCTCGTACACTGAAATATACACAGAATTCATGTACGACCTCCTCTCGTCTCTGTCTGTCGGCAAGCAATCGGGCAACGAGCTGCAGGTGAGAGCCCTTGGCACAACAAAGAGGTACGCCCGATCTAACGAGGAACGTAGGAACTGTCCATCCGTCGTTGACGAAGGAAAATCCTAATGACAGTACCTGTTTCAAATCAAAGCTGAGATTATACGGCTTCCTTCGACCCGCCTGCAGTCAAGCTGTACAGCTTTCTTCGACCCGCCTGCAGTCAAGCTGTCATTCTTCTTGCATCGGGGTGTCCGGTAATCACCCGTAGCACCGACTCTGTATCCACAAACATGGTCAGAACAAAAGCCGTAGTGTCAACTTTGTATCTACAGAGGAGAGAGACTGTCGTGAATGCAAGACACACAGAGCACAAAGATGAAACGCTTACTGTGGTAACATTTCCCATTACTACATTTAAAGAGTCAGTGTCGCACATCCCCATCGCCTGTTCTAGGATGACGTCGTGCGGGCACTGCAAAGACGTGAGGTCATTTGCGTTTAGATTCAGGAAGATGCGAAAGGAGGCCTGTTCGTACGAGGTTTGACTCTCCGCCTAGCTGCTACAGAAGAAGAAGCGTTGAACCACTTCTTTGAAGGCGACATGAATCGGGCCGTTGCAGGGCATACGATGAACGCTCAATCGAGCAGATCTCACTGTATTTTCAGCATCTATATTGAGGGCAAATCTCGAGTCGAATCGAACGATAGAATCGTGACTTCCAAGCTTCACCTGGTGGATCTGGCTGGCTGCGAACGAGTCAAGAAAACAAAGTCGGATGGCATCCTACTAAGAGAGAGCTCCTATATAAACAAGTCTCTGTCCTTTCTCGAAATGGTAAGTTAGCAAGTCGGGCAGGATCCGCAGAATCGCTTCAATGCGCAGACCTGTGCGTCAGAATCCGCGTACCGTATCATGAAAGGGACAGTTAAAGTAGCCGCGTGTTCTTATACCATCATGGCAAGCAAAGCATGTTTGACTATGCACCACGTTGAGAATGCTAACTGAATCATAGGCACTCAGGTGAGTATTGTAGACTCGTTACGAGATGTGTGCTGCGTAGTTCTGTGTGTCCAACTGTAGTCGTCTTTATGAGTCACGACTGCAGCAGAACGAGGCAAGAATAAGAGCAATGGTGAATGACGGCATGTACCAGCTTGGTCGCGGCCTTCTACAGCAATCCCCCACCCGAAAGTGCGCTAACTCTCATGTGGTTAAGATTTAAATCTCTTCTTGCCGCAGTGAAGACTTGGCGAGAACCGGACTGCCGCTGCCTATACCGGAGGAAAGGATGATCAGTGTCAATAATGAACTCGATATCACTCCGCGTAACTCTTCGCAGGGACACTGTAACGTTTTAAAAGGATAGGGGTGACTTCAGCATTCGGCAGTGGTTCTGCACAACGGCAGACTGCATCGCTTTGCCTTCAATTTTCAGGTTGTTGTGGCGCTGGGAGAGAGGGGCCGGGATCACATCCCTTATCGATCCTCCAGATTGACTCACCTTCTCAAGGACTCTATTGGCGGTAATTGTCGGACATGCATGATCACTAACATCTGGCCGGAGCCGCAGCACATGGAAGAAACGATCAGTACCCTCAGATTTTCGACGCGAATGATGCGCGTAAGACCGTGTTTTCCGTGCAAAACTACGCGTGTGGCGTTTGTACGCACACGTGCAAGCGGTTTCCAAGTTTGCCTTCCTACCTCTATAACGGTTCCACCTTCCCCATCGTACGGATCTGTCACATAGATTCATCCTTTCAGCCAGTCACCTGCCCAAGGCAGTTGGAAGAATCCACCTACAGCCTTTTCTTTGGCATCTCCCTTAGTTGCATGTTCAGCTGAACTTCGGCAAATTCCAGTCTTTCTGTTAACGAGGGCGCGACAATGTCAGCTTTGAACAGATGTTACTGTAGCCACCCGCAACCAAGTGAGAGATTAGAGGTACCAAGATCCTACGACTCCCCGTATTGGGCACATGTCCATTCAGGTGTCCAACAGAGCGGTTGTCAACGTGCAAATTGATCCGTTATCGCTCTTGCGAAAGTACGAGCGTGAAATCCGCTCGCTGAAGCAGGAACTGCAAATGCAAAACAACCTCTGTGGCAGAACACAAGTGGTATGTTATAAACGCTTTGACGCGGTGTCTGTTGCCTCGGGCCACAAGGGGCTGATCTGCATATTGCTCAGTCGTATGCCCTGGACTACACGTTATAGCAGTGATAGACCCTATCTGCAGAAAGGGTTCCTCTCACACGTGCCCCCAGATGGCACCAATTGCGTTTTAGTCCCACTCCGCTTGAATTAGATACGCGTATCAGGAACAACTAGTGCGATTCACGCGTGGTCGTTTCCTAGAAGGCTCCGCCTCGCCCGTCAAAGTGTAGAAAGAGGATGTGCCTAGAGAAAAACGAGGTTTCCGCGCATGGCATGTTCTCGGACTGGCAGCCACACACAAGGTGTTACCACTGGTTGGGCTAATGGACACCAACTATGCAACGCATTCTATTTTACTTGATGCTTTGCCTTACTTAAGGCGTATGAAGCACTTTCTCCTGACGAAAAGGAAGAGATGAAAAAGACGGCCCAGGCATTCTTCGAAGGCGGAACAGAACTTATTGAGATCGTTTCCCTCAGGTAAACTGCCTACAGAACAGGCGACAATGCTGCAGTTTTAACAAATCCTGGTATGCTTTGTTTGACGGCATACGACTGTTCCTGTTTTCCAAATTTCAGTTTCAGTTGGGTTTCACATTACGCTTAATGCCATCTGACGCTTGGTAGTGTCTAGCTGATCGCCCACGTGTCCGGTTGTCAGAATCACGAATTGCGACAACACCGGAAAGAACCCTGAGTCCCGCTAGGACTAGCGCTTACTTGGCAAGCTTTGAAACAAGTGAAGGATCTCCAGAAGTGGGACGCCTGGGGTGCTGACCAGCTTGCCTGCTCGGCCACCGAGCAGTGTGACTAGTTGTTATCATCTACTGTAGATATATCGGCGTGCACGCAGGCAAGTAAATGAGTTGATGCGAATCATGCGCGAGCTATACCAGGAAGCTCTTGTCCCGAAGCGAGATGCACAAGACAGTCATCCGGAATCAGTTACAGGTGTATCAGCACAAGATCCAAGTGACGGACAGATTGGCAAGCAGAGACATGTGCGAGTCGCAGCATCTTCCGCTTCAGGGAGCTCTGCAGCAACGAAAGAAAACATGGGAGCAGCCACGGCGACACTGAAGGCTCAGCCGACTTCCGTTGTTGTGAAGCCGGGGCCGATGCGTAAGTGAGCGGTGTGTTCGAACGTCGGAACTGACCTTCTGTGTGAGAAAATGCTTTAACAGGGCCAATGTTTCTGTACGCTGCACAGTGGATAGCATCGGTTCCTGATGCGCGCCTCACAGTGTGATGAAGGGACAACCTGTGAAAGAATGTCCGATGACTGTTCCCACCAGCAGCCGGTTGCCTTTTGCACGCAAAACCCAGTAATCCTTCTTCTTGGTAGTTTTGCGACGAGGCAAGTAGTCCGTGACAAGTCTAGCAACACTTCTCTGTCTTCGAGTCTCGCATTGGCTTTTTCGGGGATGGCAACATGGGCCTTATGCATTTGCAGGAGTCAACATGCATGGGGAAGTCTTCAGTGGAGCATGGTACACCACGTGAAACCTCTTCAATCGGTTTGCGTTCTGGTACTGGCGATGCGCAGATGTTGGCGTGGATGATCCTGGATCTGGAGGAGTATCCCTCGGCATTGACCCGGACCAGTCCATAAGAGAAACCAGGCAGAGCATGGAGAGGAACGACAGCCCTCAGCAGAGCTTTTATGACAACACCAAGCCGCGGTAAGCGATTCTGCCCAATTGAATAAAAGAAGGAATGTTAACTACTACCGTTTATGATTCTCAGACCCTAGTTCTATTGTGCTAGCAAGCATGACTACGACAACGCTCAGTACATCTATGGGTCTACTTCGAGTGCACCTTGTCTTTTATCGGTGCGTCATAAGTCTAAATTCATTTATTCCAAAGAAAGGACTGGTGTGCTCTGCAAATTCAGGTGCATCAACGATGCCAGCCACGTACCCACATTCCGCGCACTGAGTTTCTTGTTGTCTGTCTACGAGCACGCAACCCTGGTCATTGATTAGTGCTGCAGGCTGAACACTGTAGAGCCTCGTCTTGGACTGTCTTTCCTCATACGTGTCTCCATGGACTCACGTGTGTTTTTCAAGCACTGCGAACATTCGTCTCAGACAAAGCCTAAAAGACGGATCCCCATCTCGGTTGCCGCGAGCGCGAGAGGGTGATCTGGTAGATCGAAAACAAGCGTACTTTGACTTCAAGCAGGGCGAGGGGAAGATATATGAAGACAGCTTCATGCAAATTCGTCATGAACTGAATGAGAAACGCTCGGCGTTCACAGCTCTCGCTGCGGTAGGCATTTTATTCTTACCGGACTATTGATAGTGCCTTCTGCCACCGCTGTTTTCCTTTCCGCCCATTCTGGAAGCCCAATCAGAACTGGGTACTTGAGCTTCGAGCAACAGAACGCCATCACCATATCAGTTGCCGCAAAACTTTCTGTTCAGACAGATGTGTTTGTGTACGAGTGCCTTTTCGTGTTCCGCTATCTAAATATTCTCGGTGAGGCAGGTCGATGATATATCTGTCAAACGTTAACTCGCTTGTAGCTGGCCCTGCCGGCTTGCCTCTACCGTGCAAAAGTAGGCTTCGTTTAGTGTCGGAGTTTGCAAGAGCGATTCATGCTACAGTCTATGAATATCAAATGTTCATTGTGAAATATTTATATCCAGAGCATTACTGTTTACGTTGACGAGATGGAGGCCCTCAAGGAGAAGTTGCGGATCAAACAAGAGGCAGCCGAGGAGCTCACAATGGTGGTAGGTCTGCGACACTTCCGTCTTAGTCAGGAGTGCTACAGGACATGTTTTCTCTTTCCTACGTCACCTTCCACGTTGACAAAACAGGCGCTGCGGCATGCTCCTCAGCATTGTTTTCCAGCCTGAGTGCCAGTAATCCCGACTCGCTCTGGAACCTGCTATTCTAAGACATTGTTGTTGAACTCGCTTACTCAGCTGCGCCTGAGACGACTTGCCGGCTGGTGTCCGTAGGTCCCCGGGACGGACGGACAGAGAGTTGTGGATGAGGAAGAATTCGTGCTCATGAAGAAGCTGAAGGAGACGAAAAACAAGATTAGAGCCGCCATGAAGGAAAGGAAGAACATAAAGGCTGCCTTAACGCAAGGAGAACACGAGATTGCTCGCTGTAAAGTTGAGCTGGTGAACGCATTCAGCGCCTGGTATCGTGCCCACGTTTCACCCGTTGCGTAATCATTAGCACGGCAGCCATTGCCTGAGCCGGCACATCACAGAACTGCACAAATAACGGACACTAAAAGGTGCTAAGTAAATTGACAAGCTGGAGATTGTGGCAATATGCGTCTTTCATCATACCCATCTTGCCTGGTGCGCTAACGCTGTTCTCCTTATTGCAGCAGCTGCTTCCTGTTCTCATTTCTTTCCAGGTATGATCGCATGTATGGAGGGCCGGGCATGTCTCCTCTCACAGGACGAACTGCCGTAGGAAGTCATCCGTCGGATGGTGACGACAGCGGAGACTACGGGGTAAGATATTCGAAAGCACTGAAACGGTATTTGGCATACTTCTAGCCAAAAAGGCGAAGCATGACCGGTCTTGAAACTCGTTCTGCTCAGACGCTAAAAGCAATATTTTGTTCTTAGATCATATTCGCAATAACGACCTGGGGCACAGTCCAACAGAATGTTGTTGTGTGACGCCTGTGTGCGCACATTGCCGGGAACGGACGTTTTTTGCTGGAACGGTACCGGCACTTGTTTCCTCAAGCAACCTCGTGAAGTATTTCCCTGCACTCGCGGGATTGTCTGAACTTTCTCGTCCATTGCATCCTCAGTCATGCACCCCTAAACGAGTGAGTTGACGCCATGCAGTGGCAACAGCACACTACAGGTCTACACAGGCAACAAGAGTGAACCGAATGTGTTGCGGATGTGTGGATGCTTTGCTGCCTGAAGTGTACTTTCTTCGACGCGGATCGAGCGGGCGATTCAGCGGCAGAGACATACTATAAAGCTATGTAAGAAATGTTTGCTTTGGTAGTTGGTGAAACATCCGCGGGCCGCGACGCATCTTCGGGAGCGTAAGCTCACTGTATGACGTACTTTATCTCTACTTTGTATTCGCAACGATACTACCAGCGACAGCAAGCGCGGCGGCACTCTGGTGGACCTAGCAGCCATTTCTTTGGGACGAGTGCAGCGCATTTGTGGTACAAATGCCGGAACAAATGACACGGCAAAGTGGTGACTCTGAACGATTCAAGAATCGTGTTACGAGGATCGTTTGTCGCGTATCATCCTCATTAAGTGTCCCAAGAGCATGCCCAATCTTTGTGCCATACGGAGTGTGTAGTGTGAAGTTGTCGTTCTTATGCTCGCCTGCCAGGCCTTGTTTGGATTCTCCGAGATGCACGCTCGAAACTATTTCGCTGCTTTGTTTCTCCGTGTGAATCTCAGTCGAAATGCGAGGAAACACAACGCCGGCACATCTCTGCCCAAGCCGAAACGAGGTGTAGCCAAGCGCTGGTGATCGAGAAGTTGAGGAATGTCGCATATGTGCCAGTTCGTTCACACACTTATCCGGTTGTGTGTCTACGGATATTCTTTTAAGAAAGTGTGTGAATTCTTGGGGAGAATACGAGTGTCTTGCGTATCGTGGTCTCAAACCAACTATCGTGTGGTCGCGTCCGTCTTCGCCAGCGCGTTCTGCGAAAAAGTCAGAACGTGGTTCCACTCTAGGATTATGTACATTGGACAGAGAGGCGCTGTTCTGCGTCCATTAAGGTTTTTCGGTTTTTGCCTGTACAGGCTGAAACACCGACAAGTTTCAGCTGGAACGAAGGTTGCCGGTGACTAAATGACTTTTGCCCACGCCAGGAATCGTACACCACCGTAAATGTATCACTCTTCGTTTGACGGCGCTAACAGGGAATCCCTTAGAAGATCCACTCTCAGCTGAGTTAGGGAGAGAAACATGGAGAGGCCGATAGGCTCTTGGCTTTCGCCACTGGACCTCTCTACAGAACCATGGCAAGTCTTCCACAGTTTCAGTGTCGACCCATGGCACCCCTCAACCGAAGTACGCATGTGTTTCTGGAGATTCGTGTAAAGAGTTTTGATGAATTGGCACGACCCTTCTTTTCCACGAGAGAATCGCGCTTCCTAAAAATTGTCATTTCATGTGCAATGAACAACGACCATAGCATATGCGCTACAATACATACGACAGTCGTGCCATGCGTGTAGTAGGCGTCAGCATTAGAGAAATGCAACCTCTGCTTTGCTGGTGAGATGAGACTGGCGGTCGCTCTCTCCCTCAAACATTGGTATCAATTGTCCATTCGACTGACACAAAGGTCCCTGTGATTTCGGAAGCTGCCGGCGGAACTTTTTTTTCATCGTTTTTACGCATGCATATATCGTTCAAAGTGGCTCGTGGCCTACGAGGGAGCCGTCTTGTTCTGATCACCACCGTTGGTTGCCTGAACCAGCCGAATGCTAGCGTTGTCGTTCTGAAATCAGCATTTTGACGAGAACAACGCGGCACCGCGCGTTGACAAGAAACGACTTTGCTGACACAATCGAATGCGGTATCGAAAGCCACTTGTACACCAACCTTCCACAGCAACTTCAGCGCCCTTACTTTTCCACCCCAAAGACGTCAAAGTCTCAGTCTGAACACTTTTACTCAGCTTCCAGACGCCTGCGAGTGGCTTTAGGCAGCGGACCGCCTCCGAACAGCCCGCCTAGGAAGCCCGGTGCCGCATGCCAGCCCAGCGGAACATCGTGGCGCGGCGCACCAAGGGTGGCAGCCATCGGGGTCGGCAATGGATGCATTTGCGGATACACATGTCCATAGGGCACAGCACCAGGCATAATCCCTGCCAAATGAGGGTCAAGACTGGCTGGAGGCGGACCGCCAGGAAACACCCAGGCCGTTGGGACGCCCCCCGCAGCCGAGGGGAACAGAGGCGGGCCTACTGCCCCCGGCACGAACGCCTCGCGGCCCAGGGCACTTCGAGCATGAATGGCGCCGCCAGGAGCCACCACAAACTCTTGGCCAGGATAGACCAGCTGCTGAGGGACCGGGTACGCACCAGCAGCGAGAGCACGCGCCCCCACCGCATGCGGCTGTCGGATGCCTCCTGCCCTCGGAGGCGGCGCTGCATGGGCGAGCGTTGCGGGCCAAGGCGCCGGGCCCCCTGCAGCCGCCTCGCCAGGTGCGTGCAAATGAGGATGCAAATATCCTGGCTCACCCAACTCGCCGGGGGCGCTCGCGAAGAATTCGAGGTCGGGGGGGATAGGTGCCTCGTCGTCTCCGCTAGAAATGTCTGAAAGAGCAGAACTGAGCACCTCAGACGCCCGCGGGCGGCCTCGACCGTCGCGAGATGCCTCGCCGCGCCGCCGGTGTCCAAAGAAAGACCGCGGTTGAGACGAGGAACGACGATCGGGGAAAGGCGACGGAGACGGACCCGAACGCGACTCTGCGTCTGGCTCCTCCTGGAACAACACAGAAACGTGGTGCCAAGAAAAACTCCAGGTGACTCGGATTGTGTGTGTGTGTGTGCGTTGGACTGAAACGTCTTGTTCAGTCGGTTCTGATTCTCCAGCACTTGCGACCTTAAGTTTCACCGGGGCGATGGACACGCAGCGGGTTCCACGACTGACAAAGACCTAAGCGGCTTCAGTGAAACATCATCTCAGAAGCTGAGATTGGTCACCGGCCCAAAACTGAAGCCAAGAAGGTCCCACAATGTCACAGTGGTAGTTGATACAAACCTGACATTTTTTTCTGTCGCCGTTTCTTCTCGGTTCTTGACATGCGTGAGACGCTCCAGTGCCCGACCAATAGGCCCCCGCGAATGTCTTTTCAACATGTCTCTTCCCTAGCAAATCCACCGGTCTTAACTGAGCCTCGAACACACACCCCCCCCCCGCCGAAAAAAGACCGAACAGTGCCTTGAGGTCCGACCCTGTCTACGCGTCCAAGACTCGTCTCTTCGAGTTGGCTTCTTTCGTACACGCAAAAGGTTTCGTCCAATGCGCTCTCACTTGGGTACTTTGTGCCCTTCCACAAAGACCACACCCGTCCTGCTTTTAAAGGGAACAATGCATGCGTGGGGAGACGCAAACGTTTCTGCTGATTTCGATCTACAAGATGCCGTGAACAAAAAGCCCATGCTTCTGCTTTCAAGATGCTTCCAGGAACTCGACAGTCTGAGAGCGTCGCGGATCCGTCCACAACGCACGCATGCTTTGCACGCCAGAAAAAAGAGACACTTACGTCGGCAGCCGGCCCCGCGCTTGCCGCCTCAGCTCCAGACCCAGAACCCCCCGGGACTTTTTGCCTTTGGGGAGAAGCGGCGAGCGCATGCTGCTGGATTTGCATCGCCCGAAAACACTGGAGTTGCGAGTGCCGCAAAGCCAGGAGGTCCTTGACCGGGATCGGAACGCGTTCAGATTCTGGGACTTCCGGGAGCTCCAGGCCCGCTAACGCCATCATCGTGTACTCCACGAGATCCGCATCGACGACTGTGGGCGACACAGCAAAGTGAGCTTTGAAGAAAAAAGTAAAACTCAAAACATCCGAGCCAACAGGTTTCGTCCTCTTTGTTCCGCGGTCAAGCGAAGTGTCCTGAAGCTCACATCTCGAAAAACGTCGATAAATTGCCCCCCGGTGTACGTACACTGCAAGGCTTAGGACTGTTTGTGCTAGCAGATCGAACTTCCGCTACGTCAAACGCAGAAGTTCCGAAGCTGCTCCGGAAGGCGTCTGCTTTCTACCTCTCCAAAGAAGTTACCGGGACTAAGGACGCGAGTGATTTTAAGAACAGCACGCCCGCCAGTTAACCATTTATCGTGAGTTTCTCGGTTTCAAGCCTACAGTTGCGCATGTCGTTCTTCGGCAGCAGTGCAAGTAAATCGCAGATTGCCTTAGGCGGGTCGACCGGAGGGCCCGCAGACGCCTCGGCGTCTTCCTTGTCTGGAGCGACCATCGCGGCCATCTCCGGAAATTTTCTTTTCGCTGTTTCCGACAGCTGCTTGCTCGTGTACCCCGCTCCTGTGGCCACTGCGGTGCTCGCCACCGCTGCCGCGATCTCGCCCATTCGCGCCTCCGCCTCCACCTTGCCCTGGGGCTCCTGCTCTGTACAGACACCTGCAGCAGTGGGCCGCGAGTCGCGGTCTCCACCCTCTCCCTTCCGGTGTTTCCCGAGCCTCGGACCTCTCCTCCGGCCTCCGCTTCTGCCTCTCTCGGCCTCTCTGTGGAACTCGCCTTCCTCTCCGTCTTCTTCTCTCTCCATGTCCTCATCGAATGCGTCTTCTGCTGTCTGTTCCGCCTCTTCTGCGTCGGCGAAAAAAGAACGCAGAAGCGAGGAACGAGGCGCCAGGCGACCGAGCAGGTGGTAGCAGTCCGCAATCTCGTTCAGACCATCTGAAACACCCCAGACATCCCAAGAACCGCCGAAGGTCGCGGTGTGGATTCTCCATGCGCCAGAGAAATACAGAGACACTCGAAATGGACGAAATCCACGAAAGCAAATAAGACAGAGGCTTCCCACAGCTTTCGGCTGAAAAGGAATTGCAACGCTGCACAAAAAGAGATGCATGAACTCGCCAAGGCACCCCTCAAACTGCATTCACTGTCTGTCACTACGACGAACATACGCTCACGTTTCTAGGCGAGCAAGCAGAGATACCACATGGCAAATGCCCTTCATAATTTACATACGAGCATGTGTATGACAACCTCGAAGGAGAAACAAAACTCGCGACGTCACACTGAACAGAGCCTTCTCTCTAATAATATGCACGGATTCTTCTTAGTTGCTACAGAACCAGACGCGTCGCACGTTCTCTCTCTTCTCCCCTTGGGAGTTCGACCCGCTCTGCGTACCTCCTCCCATGAACTGGCGTTTGCGGACGGCAAGTTTGGCGCGAGCGAGGTCGTCCTTTTCAACGGTTGCGCCGTCTGTTGCTTTGTCTTTTCCTTCTGCATGCGCTACCGAGTTGCGATTGCAGAGCACAGCTGTCTCTGCCCGGTGTCGACCCTCGGCGTCCGTCAGCGCCGACGCTCCAGAAGAGTCGAGAGGCCCACCCTCGAGTTCCGCCGCGGACTGAAGCAAACTTGCGTCGTCGAGGGGAAGCTGAGCTCGCTGCTGAGCTCTCAAATAGATCACCCCCTGCAGCGAGGCCCTAAGGAAAGCAGAGAAAGCGCAAGATGAAAACGACGGCTTCCCCTTCTTGTTCCGGCGTCGATGTCGCGCTATAACATGGACACATGGAAACGAACGTAGATGCATCCGAAGCGCCACTGTAGAGCCGAAAAAAGAAGACACAACCGTAGCGGCCGTGGTCGCTGCATGCCATTCAAGAATACGCGCGTTGTCGGCTTCCCCGGAATTCTCACTAAGGCGCAAACGACGAGCACGGCAGCCGAAGACCGACGGCGACGCAGAGGGGAATGAAGGGAGGAGACGAATAAAACAGACAGCAGAACAAGAGACTCGGGGAGAAAAGAATGGAAGAAACGTTCGAAAGAAAAGAATAAAGACAAGAGATGTCGCTGTCTTGCCTTTCGCAGACAGGGAATGAAACCCAACTGAAGTATTGACCGGTCTTGTAGACACGCAAAATCTTCTGCCAGCTGGTGCGGAGATGAGGCTGGAGAGAAGAGGCTGGAGAGAAGAGGCTGGAGAGAAGAGGCTGGAGAGAAGAGCGAGGTCACAAAAGCTCCGCAGATCACTTCTTTCTGTGATGAAGTCTCGTCAGGAGGAAGACCCGCGGCCGGAAAAGTCGAGTTCCCTCCACACGGAGCAGCGTGAACTGTGAATCCTTACGCGTCTCCGTAGCGCAGCTCGAGCCGAATCCATTTGCGCCACAGCAAAGCACTCCCAGTTCCTTGTTCCCTTTGCAGAGCGCAGACGGAAATTCGAAGCAGTTCTCTCGCCGCTGAGACACCCCACCAGACAGTGGACACAGACATCCCGAAGATCGTTTCCACGCCTAGCGCTCACGTTTTTGCGAAGCCGCCTCTCGCGTCGACGCTGGGAGGGGATGCTGGACACCAACAGTGGACGACTCTACCGACCGCAGCAAAGCTTCACTTGCGACCCACAAGACCCTGCACTGCAGCGCAACAGCGGCATCTCTCTCTCTGGTCACGAATGCACGCATGCATGCACGCGGCCGATTCCGCTCCTCTCGGTGACGCGCAGGCCTCAGGGACAGAAAGGCACTTCAAAGCTTCCAGATCTCTCAATGCAGAACACACGCTTTCTCCTCTCGAAAACCGGCAGCAAGTCTACAGGTAGACAAATGAATATACACACAGACTCAGAACCAGACATACACAGACCTGCTTGCATTTGGGCACAGCGAAGTACCAAATTCGGTCGGAAGATACGGAAAGAAAAGTAGAGGGATAGATGGAGACGCAGACAAGCAACCATGCGTCAATGGAGGTTCCTACAAGGGGAGGACCTGGAGTGAGATCCCTCAGGAACGTCCTTTGTAGGTATAGATTTGTGTGTGGAGGAGCCGACGCGCTCGCTGGGAAGAGCGTTGCGACCCGCTGTTCTTTTTGCTTTCAAATCGCAACAACGCAGCGCAGTCTGTTTGGACGGAAACGGTCTCCTCACCATCTAGGCGGCCAATGTTGACAAGAAAGTCGACATAAGCAAGGAGAAAGTGGACATGCAGCCGGTAGCGTTGGTAGGCGATCCGCAGCGCTCGCAACGCATTTGCCTCTGAACGGTAGATACACCACTCGGCCTGGGCATAGGCGAGACAAACCTCCCAAGGACATCCTTGAGGGAACTTGGCAATCTCGTAGAAGCTCGTGCGCCACGCTGTCTCACCCTGAAACATTGAGAGTCAAATGCCAGGAAAAAGGAAACGCCGTTTTCAATCGAGATGCAAACGCCGCAAAAATACTGAAATCGTTATGAAACCTCAGACGCCAGCAAAGGCGCTTTCAGTTTCAGCAGAGATTCGACGGCCGAAAAAGAAGTGACTTCCTTTTGTTGGCGCGCATGCATCAGGCGAGCGAATGCATGCAGTCGGCGAGGTGGGCAAATGCAGGGCGACCGAATAGAACGTGAAAGAGGTTTCAAATACATCGCCAGACGCTGCATCTCCCTGCCTGGAGATCCACCGAATGCAGCATCGACTCCGAGAGACGACGGCGTCCACGACTGTGGACATATATACACACAAAAAGGTGGCTCGATGCGGCTGCTGAGAGAAGAAGACACTTTGTCTGACAACTTGGAGGCTCGGCGACACGGGAGACGCCTCTCCCGCCCATCGCTTTCTCAAGACGCACGGGCGTCCAGTCCGCTCTTCGAGGATAACCGAAGTCAAAAGAAGCCGCCTGCACCCGCTGGGAGTCTCTCGAACAGGCGAAAGAGACAGCAGTTCCCTCCTAGCCATGGCTCTCGAGACGTGTGTGGATGCGCGGTGTGATGCCTTCCTCATGCGGAGGGAAGGATGCGGAGACCAAGGACCAAGCGCGAAGACCCACAGAGAGAGACAGGAAGCCAGCTCTCAAAACGAGAGAGACAGAGGGCAATCAAAGACAAGTGAAATCTAAACCAGTGCACAGGCTGCATGGCGTCGGGTGTCTTGCAACGGCCGCCCACCCTCGACGGACTTCCTGTCCAGAGTCCTTCGGCAAAGGAAACATCCCGACACAAGAGATAAAAAAATCAGAAAAAAACCATGAGAGAGTCGCCAGTGCAGGAGGCGGATCTCTCCCGTCGCGTTCCTGTTGTGGGCCGAGGCCGCGCGACGAGGAAGACACAGCGAGGAGACCCTTTCACCCAGGGAGAACCGGAGTGACGGACTGCAGATTTCAAGTGTCTCTCCTTCTGGCGATTGGAACGCAGAGCTCACGTGAGTTCTTCGAATGAAGTCCAAGAAGCGAATCAGCATGACAGCAGACGCCGGGCCGCCAGACCTGCCTCCTGGGATGGCTCCCTCTGGAGCAGAATCTCCAACAGGAGACAGTGATGTTGTGTGCAGCTGCGCCTGCACAGCCAGCGCCGAGCGATACACTGCGTCCGCTGCGTTCACGAGTCGCCGACTTTCCAGGAAATCCGCCAAAACCAATTGCAAAAGCTCTGAAATACCACAACCATTCACGCGCAACTTTACAGACGCAAATGCACATATATATGCATACATGTATACATATATATATATATATATATATATATCTGTTTATTTGCGTGTATACGTATATACACATGTGCACATGGTCATACAGAAAGACAAATATATGTGCATATATGACTATATGCACAGATGTACACACATATTCGCACAAACACATATTTATGAACATATATAGATACAGACAGATATTTGTTTGGATGAGTGCGTGCGGTTTCTGTGGTTTAAATCACCGGGTGTTCCAGCGTTCCTTAAGATTGATGTGGGTTCTGCGCAGCCATCAGCGAAAGAATACCACGTGTACGCAAGCAGGTGCATGCATGCAAGCCTGTACAAATCAGAAGTTCGCTCGAGGCCTTCGGTCCTCCCCTACGACTCTGCAGTGGGCGACCTGGCTCTGGCTCGCCGGGAAACACTTTGAACAAGCCCCTTTCGATTTACTTAACCTGCATTTACAATTAGAGAAAAATCACCGTGCTAATGATAGATGAGCACCTCGTTCGCGTCCCCAGTTGGGCTGTGAACGCTGGCCTCCAAAGAAAAGAGAGAAAATAATAGAACAAAGAACGAAAGACCCTACCGTCGTCTGGAAGGAACTGTTCGATGGCTCGGCGCAGAACTGCCACCGCTGCAAATGGCAACAAAGAGAAACACCTACTATAAGCACTCATCAAAAGACACAAAATGACCGAACATATACACACATATATCTAGATATGTATGCATTTCACGTGTATGCATATATCTGCAGAGATACACATACACATGCATATCAATTTACAAATACATACATATATATATATATATATATATATAGTATATAACACTCTGTAGATCAGGCAAACAAGGTGCATTTAAGGCCTAGCGAAAGGTTGAAAAAGTAGAGTGTGAAAGGAAGACGAAAACGCAAGTGCACAGGGGAGCACGACAGAAGATTCTGGAAAAGCGTCGTCGAGTTCTCTGTCATCCTATCGAGCAGAACATCGACCGTCACTGTGCGATCTGATCCGGCCATCGATTGCCTCTGTTTCTTCTCAGTCTCCTCGCCGTCGATCTTCCTCCACTTTCACGTCTGCTAGGAGTCTCTCTCTCACCTCTGTTTCGTTTGTCTCTCCTCCCTCTCCCTCTTTTTTTCTGTTTCCTTTTTTCTGCATTTTCGTTTTCCGCCGCCTGTCTCCTCATGTTCTGGTGACCTTCCTCACCTTTCTGGGGGTGGTTATGGGCTAGGAGAAGCTGGAAAAAATCGATCCAGAAGTCGGAAACGAAGGCACAACTCAAGAGACAACCTTGAAACAGGTGCGTGAGGCGACGAAGCAGGGAACTCGCATGCAAGCGCAGCGGATTTTTCTTTTCGTAGCGAAGAAGCGCGCGCCAGGCCTCCAGCTGCAGCTGAATCTGCACCCGAGAGAGACAGAACACGCTCGGTCTTGTTCAAGGAACTGCCCGGGCGGCGGGGATGCAGCAAACGAGTTATTTTTCAGACGAAGCAGGAGGAACCGCGTTCACATCGAACTTCGGATGGTCATAAATATATATATATATATATATATATATATACATATATATATATATATATGTATTTGGACGTGCTAAGAACAAGTATATGCATACGCGTACTCGTACATTTAGAAAGGCATCCATTTATAGATGCATATCTATCTATCTATACATATATCTATAAATATATATATATATACATATACCTGTATATATGTGAAAGAGTTTGTACGTGCGAGGTGTGTATCTGTGTGAGCACAAGCCTCTGTCGAACGCAAGGAAATGTCGAAAGGGCAGTCGGGGGATGCAGCGGACGCTGGGAACTTCGTTCGTCAAAAGCAAGAGAAAGCGAAACAACGAGGGGTCTCTGAACGTCTTGCCACAACGAGCTGTGTGAAGGAGAAGAAAGACGAAGCAACATCCAGCTGAAACGGCTGAAGAACTATCGCGAGATTCCTCTCGAGAGGAAACAGACAAATGCAGCTCGAGAGACAACACAGACGGGTCGCGCTCTCCAATAAGAACCCATCAGCGGCTGAAGAGGTAACAGAAAACTCGTCGTTTTACCTCCTGACTTTTCACAGCCTCATGGAGCGGCACTGCCAGCATGAGCGGATCGATGCGTCGCGTCAGACGCAGAATTTCCTGCATGCACGAAGCAGCCACGACACTCGAGAAAGGAAAAAGCCAGGATGCAAGAAATGGCGGTTGAGACACACACAGAAACATGTATAAATAAACGCAAAAGTTTCGAAGAAGTCTCTTTCGTGCTCTCTCTGGACGCGCGTATCTTTCGCGGCACACGCCGATGTTCCAGACTTTCCTGCAGGCTCTAAATCAAAAGCCGCCGTCGTCGGGCAAGCCCACACGCACAATTAAACACTTATATATATATTTATATATATATATATTTATATATATATATATATGTCTACACGTAGGCATGCGTATATACTCCCATAAATTCGTATATATTTATAGAACGTTTGAAACCACAGGCGGCTCCGTATCTCTACTTATATACACGTACAGAGTTTTGTACAAAAGCATAGAAAATTGTGCATGCATGAATGCTGGTGTTTTTTCATGTGTACGCTGGTGTATCTTCTCTGTCTCGAGTACGCAAATACGGAGGACAGATCCGTTTTTTTCATTTCTGAAAAACTGTTGGTGGGCACCTGATAGGCATGTTTGGAGGCTTCGAAGTGCGGTTCCATTTCGCCGGTTAACTTGGACGCGAGTTGAGAATTCGACGCCCCCACAGAACTCTCAAAACTGCAGTAGGCTGCCCAGACGCCGTCCAGTCCGTCGATAGCGGTGGACAGACACTGCAGGAGGAGATGCGAGACGCGGAGAACAGAGGAGAATGAAGCGCAAGACAGAGGAGACGAGAAGCGAAGGCAAGGGGGATGGGAGGATAACAAACAGAGACGAAACGGAGAGGAGAAAGGCGGGGCGTGGAACCGAAACGCGCAACTCACAGTCAAGAAGACACTCACAACCGATTGGAGAGAAGGTACAGGAGGGAAGCGAAGAGAAGAACGGAAGGAAAAACAAGAGAGAAGAAAAATAGAGAAGAAAATACGAGAAGCAACGGGATCCACACGGAAGAACAGAGGGCGGAAACACACATCGAAGAAGAGGAAGAAGAGATGGAGAAGACGAGCATGTGAAAAAACGCGAGGGAAGACGGAAAAAACAGTTGAGGAGGGGAGAGGAGAGAACAGCAGAGCAGAAGAAGACAAGAAGGCGGCTTCGACACGCGGCTTCACTCTCTTTCGGCAACTTTGATTCAGAGACAACATAAAACGAAAAAGACGAAAGATTTGACAGAGCACACGAGAGAAAACATGGGCGTAAACACACCGACGCGATTATGATCCAGACCCCCGACCACCGTCAACTCGCTGTACAAGAAAGACAGGAGAACTTGGATCTCGTGAGAATGCCACAGATACAGACGCAAAGTCCAACTCGGTTTCTTTCCGCCTCGCAGTGGAACCGACGGCTCTCTCGAGCACACATCTATGGCGCATGCAAGTCAGAAACTGCATTTTAAAAACGAACCTCACGCAGATAAAAATGCATCACGACAGAACAGGCTTAAATACGCAGATCGCGGAAACGCGACGCTGCCTCCACATGCTTCTCTTTGCCGAGAGCTGGAGAGACGCCTCCGCATGCATTCTGCCGATGTGCGTGCATGCAGTCCGCGTTGAATTCTCACCTGCTGGAACGCCGTCCGCAGGACATTTACGTCTGAAAGTTTCTCTGAGAGAGGCCCAACAGTCGCGCTGAGAGGGCGACAGAAGCTGCGCTGTTCTTCCTCAGACGCAAGCAGCGGCGTAGGCGAGAGCCCAGCTGGCGAACAGCCCTGCAAACGTGCATGCAGATGAAAAAGGGCACCATTGCATGCAGACTCCACAGTCAAGACGCTCAACAGGCAGGACAACGAGCAAAACAACTGGTGAACAAAACAACACTGGCACCGATCAGTCAATCGTCATCCATGTATATACAAATATATATATATATATATAAAATACGTTGCATGGACGAATACAACTCTATACATATATATATATATATGTATATATATGTAGTAAAAAAAGAAATAAATGGATAAATAGTGACAGATACATGTCTGGGTACGTCTATCGAATGTGCATGTGTGGATATGCTTGACACATCATCTAAGAATGTGAGTTCCTTCACGCAACCAGGTACATTTGGAAAATGGAGGTGGGTGCATGCAGCGTTGACTCTTCAGGCGTTCTGATTCCAAGGACTCCACGTAAACGTACGGGGAGATTCGGTGCGGACAGCAGGCCTTGTGTGTTCCCTTTGAGGAGCAGCAGCGTATTGTGAACGCGAATATACAGCGCAAGGAGCTCCATCCAGAGAGGCGCAGATCGATAGGAATATCCGACCTGAGGCGAGAAAAAACGAAAACCAGAAGCAGAAGAAGGCGACGGCAGCGTATGCAAGAAGAGACGGAGAGAGAGACGAAACAGGGAACAATGCACGCAGCTGTCGCACTAGACTCGACACAGACATGGAAACCAATAATCCTATTCACCGACACTAGAGACATGCAGATAGAAAAACAAATAGTGACACTGGATGGCGACGTAGGCACAAGATGTGCATGCGTACGAGATAAACAGACAACCAGACACAAACCGTAAACACTCTGCAAAGATGTCTTTGTATCATGTAGATATACGTACATATATACATAGAGATATACATATGTATATACGTATATACGCATACATTGCTTATATGGTAAGGTGATCAGGACCATCGTGCTGGGAGATATCAGCTTTTGCGGGAGAAGTATTTGTATTCCCTCCTTTCTGGAGACAATAATTTGGTATCGTGGACTTCACCTCTACAGAGCAACGTGGAGAGACATGGGCGCATGCAGTCCAGTGGCCAGAGGAGACCGGGACCCTATCGGTGCTTTCCAGCGTTCTCAGAGTACTACTCTCCCCACACAGTTGGCGGAAAAACCAATCAGGCTGTTTTCTTTCCAAGCGCTCCTCAGTCTCGAGGGATCTCGTCGGCTAGTATTCGCAGCGGTCAGCTCCTCACCTTGTCCGTCGCTCGGCGCAGATTCTGGACAAAGTCATGAAGACTTCCAACTCGGTAGAGGAAGCGAAGGTACGAGAGCCAGAGGTCTGGAAATCCGAGCACACAAGTCGCCAGCGAAGAACTGTCGCTCTCGGAGAGAAGTGAGATGCACAGGTAGGGAGGGAAGAGAGAGGAGACAGACAGGACAAGAGAGAAACCGGTTTCCACAGACGCCGGTGCGCGAGTCACAGGGAGAGGGAAGGAAGAAGGCGAAGGACGAAGGCGGAAGCGGACTCAACGCAGAAGAACGAAATCCGGAAGGAGGAGAGGACAGTGAAAAAAGCGAGAAGAAGGAGAGGAAAGATAGGACGAAACGCCGGAGCAGAACAAGAGGAGGAAGAGGAAAAGGAAAGAGAAGGACAGAAAAGAGAAGGACAGAAGAGAGGAGAGAAAGGCGAAGAAGGCCAGAGAGAATGGAGAGCAAAAAGACGCAGCAGGAGGAAGCAAAGACGTAAAGGAGTGAGAAAAAATCCGACAAAACCAGCGACGGGGATCCACGTGAAAAATGTGCACCAGCGTCATATCGGCGCGACTCACAGAGACAACGCGGGGATCCGAAAGAAACGAAAGAAACGAAAGAAACGAACTGAAAGGAGGCACTTGCGCGAAGCCGTTCGAAGGAGCATCTGTTTCCAGACCTCGAGAACCCTCACACGCTGTAAGTCGATCTTTACCTAGGTGTGGGCAAGCATAAATGCAGCGTCTATACACTGCAGAGGCCGCCTGAACTTTCCCCGTTCGGTAACAAAACTCAGCGTAGCGTTTCCAGTACTTGACGCTCGTGGGGAAGCTCGCCAAGACGCGCTCGTACAGCGCGCTGCTCTCGTTCATCTGAGCAAGACGGAAAAGTGGAGAGACGAAAACAAGACGCTCCACAGAAAGAGGTACACATCGCGGACGCGACGAAAAGAGCAGGAAACGCAAATGCAGTCATGAGACAACTCTCTCTCCCTGCGTTGCCTCGTCTCCTTTCGATGCTGCAGTATTAAAATTTCACATGTCTTCGGCTCACACGTAAGGGCTCAAACACTCCTGTAGTTACACATATGCATATATACATATATGTACATATATATACATCTATATATATATATATTTATCTGTATGCATCCACAAATCTGGATGCAATTATGGAGAAACTGGGCTTATTCCTCTTTGTTATCTTCCTCTTGTATATATATATATATATCCACATACAGATTGATACAGAGACAGAGGGGAAATGCGTCTCTCCACTGTCGCTTCTGTTTTCTGTCTGCATATATATATGTAATTATCTATACATATATATGTATATATATATTTACAAGTATTTGGAACTTCAGTGGGTGGTGTGTACCTCCAGAAGGGCATCCCAGGCTGCAGCGTCGAAAGGATTGAGTTGAAGACGCGCCTCGAGAGCCATGACGGCTACACTGTCTGCCTCTGGGTCGACCTCAGGTTCTTTCCCTGTTTCTTCTCCGCTGTTCTCCATGTTCACATCTGCCGAGCCTCTTTGCTTGCTGCAGTCGGTGGCGCAAGCGCGGTCATCTATTTCGTTCTCTGCCTTGTGTCCTGACGGCGAGAAGACGCCGTCCAGAGAAATGAAGAAGAGTTGCAACACACTCGCCCGCTCTGTCGGGACTTCCTTCTTCTTCTCTGGCGGCTGCTCGGCCGCAGTGGCTGAGTCTCGAACTTCCGTTGCATTCTCGGCGCGCTGGAGACTCTGACTCTCACTCCACCGCAGAGAGGTAAAATCCCCTGGGGGCGCACCTGTATGCGCTGCCCACATTGTTTCCGCTTCCTTTTCTTCCGGGAGAGGAGACGCGAGGAAGGAAGCGCTTCGTCGCCCTCTCTGCAGTGTGTTGTTCACGAAAAATCGCAGACGCGATGTAGCAAACGACTTCTCGGTTCTGCCTGTTGCAGGATGCACCCTCCTACACTGCCATTCTGCTCCGGCTTCCTCTCTTCTCCTCTGCAGAAGACTCAGCCGCTTCCGGATGACGCCGTCTGGCGCGTTACCTCTTCATCCTTTCTCGCGCTCCTCTCCCTACTGTTCTCCTCTCCACCTGTCTCTCCACTTGCTGCTCTGCCAGTCTCCTTTGTCGTCGTCGCGGCCTCCGCCTCGTCGGCCAGTGTGTCGACGCCCCGCCGCAGGGCCAGGCGGGGAAGGCGGCGCGCGAGCGAGGTTGAGTCAGCTGGCGAGGAAGACCAACCCGACAACGAAACGACTAGAACAGACAAGGAAAGACAGGACAAGATGCACCCGAGACGCCAGAAGCCAGCGGGACGGACGCCTGACGAGTCCTTTGACAGCGGACAAGCGACTGAAGGAAAACAAGAAGAAGAACGAGCTGCGGAGAGAGGCAGATGGGGGAGCGAAAGCACCAGAGACAGGAGACAGGCCGCGAGGCGCTTTCAGAGACAGACAGGAAGAGACGCAGGGCAGGAGCAAAAGCTCGAAACCTCCAACCAGCTTCACGAGGAGGAAACGCGGGGGCCGCCTTCAGATGTCGGCGAACGAGAGACGAACAAAGACGAAAGACAGGAACACAGGTTCTCCTGCAAGAAAGGGGGACCGCGTTTCCTCAGAAACGCGCGCGAAAAAGAGACGGCGACACCGAAGGATGCCCAGTCGTTTGCGTTTCGAACGCTATGTATGTGGACGAGCACCGACCCAGAGGCGCAGCCAGCCGGCAGCGCTCCGTATGGAAGGCGAAGGGAGACTCGCCTTCTTGGGGCCTCTCTTCCACCGCAGAAGACAGACGCAATCTCGCTCGTGAAGAACGATATTCAGTTCCAGAGTTTCGGAAAAAGGCGAAAAAACGCATGCAGGCTCTCCTGGCCTGGGTGTCCTCGGGGAAGAGGCAGGGAGCAGCTGCGGCCGACGGGCAGCCGGCGAGAAAAAACCGCAAAAGACAGAGAAAACGGCAAAGGGAAACGGAAACAGGCGGCAGAGGAAAAACGGAGCGGAAACAAAGAGAGAAACCAGGAGGTGAAATTACGCGGGTGTCGTCGACTAGACCGTGGACGCGGAGGGGCAAAGATGGACGAGAGGAGGGAATGCCGAAAAGTCAGACGCGCGGAGCCGCTTCTGACCGAAGATGTGAAACTCGCCTTCCACGCTTTTTCCGGAGAAAATGCGCTGGAGCTGCGAACAGGGACTTTTGCCAACTTGGAGGGGCATGTGCAGAGAGCGGGGGTGAGACAGGAAGAAAACGGACGCTCTCTCGCAGGGCAGCTACGCGAGATCTGCACGCCTTCGCAACCGAGGAGAAGCAGAGAGAGAGCAGAAGAAGAAGAAACCTCAAAGACGTTCTTAAAGCGCGAAGCGTCGCCGAGAAAACTGGTTGGCGCACTGCACGCGGCATAGACCGGAAGGAAGCGGGCGTTCGCAACCTCGACACGAGCGACTCTGTGGTGAGGCGGGGTCGAGTCTAGAAGAGGACTCGTGAACGAGTTTGCAGACGGCAGCGCGGAAAGCAGAGAAGAGAGCTCGTAACGCAGACGAGAGAAGGACTGAAAGCGAGAAGTCGAGAAAAAAGCGAAAACGACAAGGGAGGTCCTGGAATCGGAACCTGGGCGTTCAGCCTGCGCTCGCAGAGGGCGGGAGACTTCTTTTCGGCCGATGGGGGGTGACTGGCGAGCTCTACTTCGCCGCGGAGGAGAACAGCGAAACGCGTTTTGTCCTCTGCGTTCAGCACACTCAGATTTCAAGGCAGAACCCACTGCGCGGTGTCTGTGTCTTTGCGCATTTCAAGAGGCGAAAGATGGAAAGCCTCCAACTGAAAAGCCGAGTTTTCCTGAGCACTGCTCGCGGGTCTTCTGTGCCCCGTCCTCTCGGTCTTCCAGACGCCGCGAACGAGGAAACAGATTTTTCTCTGCGTTCTCGTTCAAGCCTTTCTACTGGATCGCTTCCTGCTTCTCCGTTTCTTCGCCTTGCGTTGTCTCTCCCTGAATCTCCAACGAGTTCCCTCCTCAGTGTTCCCTGTCGCGACGCGCAGCTCCTCCCTTCGCTGCTCTTCCCCGGTGTACATATTATATACATACACACCCGACTGCGAGAACGGTCGACGAAGGCTGAGAACAGGGTCACCGCCTGAAGAAGCCGCGCGTCTTGGTTTCTTGGGTGGCGACTCGTCTGACGATGTGACAGAACGCTCGGGAGTTCTTCGACTTCTTTGCTCCAGTCTGCAGAGCTAAACTTCGTGTCTTGTCTGCTCTTTGTGAAAACCGCTGCTGGGCGGAAGAGGCGCCGCACAGCTTCCTCGCTCGAGTCTTCTTTCCTTTCGCAGAAACGCTCTTGGGTGCGATTGACTCACACGTTCTCTGTTTCTTTCCCTCGCTGACAAGGTTCCTCGCTCCGCCTGAATGTCCTCTGGAGCTTCACAAGCTCTCTCCGCCGACCCAGCCGAGGTGCGAAGTCTAACCGCAGCTACCGTCTTTCGCGTCTGTTCGAGAGTCCCTTGAGTTGTCAGAAGCCCTCCACTCGCTCTCTGCATGCTGGAACAACCGTCAAACGGTTGAACCGACCGCACACGCATCGTTTTCCATGCGCTCAGGCACTCCCTTCGTCCGTCTCTCTTCCTCCTCTCTTTGTTGTTCACTCCGCTCTCGGAGAGGCCTGTTGCCTCCGTCTTTTTTCCACCCTTATCTTTATGGCTTTGAAGACGTCTCTCTCCGCGTTTTTGCTGTCTTTCCCCGAGAACAAGCTCCACTCTCTTTCCGTCCCCCCCTCGTCTCGATATGCCGCCCTTCTCCCCGCCTCCACCCTCCTCTTCTTTCTCTTCTTCCTTCTCTTCTGTCTCGAAATCTGCTGTCTCCTCTTCCGCGCAGGCTCCGCCGCGAGACGGACCCGACGCCTTCCATGGGGATTCCTCTGGGCTCCGTGAACGCGAAATGTCTGCGCCTCTGGGGTCTTCTCCTCCATGTTCTTCTGTCTCGTCGGCTGCCAGGACACCGCAGGCGGACGTCGCCGGCTTCCCCTCCTTCTTGTCTTCCGTCGCGTCCACCTCTCAGACGCTGTCTCTTTCTGTTGCGTCGACTTCCTCTGGCCCATCACCGCCGCCAAGTCATCTCCTGAACGCCGCACATCTGCCGCACTGGAGCCTCGCGACTTCGCCTGCGCCCTGCTCGCCTCAGGCCTTCCCGAGCTCGCCAGACGCGTTGATAGGTGCATGCATACCTCTGCCTCCGGCGGCGACTGCAGGCAAGGTCAGCCGCGCGAACGGATCTCTGCCGCCGTTCTGTGTAGTTGTCGCAGCTGTCTCGCCCATCATTCACACCTCTTCAGGCCTGGACGGCTCGTCTGTTTCGGCGCTCTGCTCGGCTCCGCGCCTCGACGCAGGCGGCGGTGCGCCGGACGCCTCCAGCGCGTCTTCTTCCTTCGAAGCTGCGCAGCCCACGGGCGCCGCGGCTGTCTCCTCGCTCGAGGGCTCTCTCTCTCGAGAGCAAGTCGCCACCTGTCTCTCTCTCTCTTCGTCCTTCGTCTACGCCGCGGCGTTCCACTCCTGCTCCCAGCTTCGTTGTCTCTCCGACTGCGTGTACAGTGCTCTCAGCAACGAGGTGTATCTCATCCACGTACCAGCTCTCCTCTTCGCCCAAAAACTTTCGCGGCCCTTCGCCGACTGCGCCGGCCATGTCGGGGGGACTGACGGCCTCGACCGGCCCGTAGCGACGGCGCTCGGCGCCCAGGGTGCTGCCTGCGTCTGGCCCTCTCAGGTGTATGTACACCCGAGACGGCGCTACAAGACCGTCGCGTGCGCCGACGGCGGCGGCGGTCTGGGGCCTTGGGGGAGGAGGCCCTATGGTCTCCGTGGCGAGGACGAGGGAAGCCCAGACGCGCGTCGCCTCGCAGTCGCGCGGAGACGGACCGTCCTCACGCAAATCAGCTGTCAGTCTCTCTGGAGGCCAGCTGCGACTGCAGATGGAAGTTCCGGGGAGTCCGTGGCTTCCTCTTGCCCCGTGAGTCGAGCCGGGACGCTCTCTGGGGAAGACTTGCTGCGCGGTGACCGCAGGAGACAGCCGTCGCGGCCTTTGTCCTGGGAAGGTCTCCCGCTGCATGCACTCTCGGGTGTGGAGACAGCCGGCGTCGATCGCTGTGTGCTCGGCGGATTCCCTCTGTCTCCAGCAGTCTCCGCCTCGTCACAGCCTCCTTCCGTACTTCTGTCGCTTCTTTCGCGAGTGCTGCCTGCGCCCTTCCCCTCTCTCTGGCCGCCTCTCGTTCTTCTCCAAAACCTCGAGAAGGAAGACCCTCTAGGAGACGAGAGAGGAGACACCATAGAGCGTCGAGAGACCTCCGACGCGCCTTCTGCCCATCTGGCTTTCTCTTCTTCTCGTTCCTCGCGTCCTCCTATGTCTCCATCTCTGTCTGCTTCTTCTCCGTCGCCGTCCGCCGCTTCTCACGTGATGGTCCTCGGTCACGCGTACGCAATGAGTGTATGTACACACATGGGTGCGACGCGGAGTGTGCAGATACACCCGCCGACTGCATGCACGGCGCTGCTGCTCTTTTCGGACGTTGAGGGCTGGGGCGTCCACGTTTGGAGAGAACGCGAGCCTTGTTCAGGGGTCCTAGAGCTCGCCATTCGCGTAGAAGTTCCCGCGCCTCTCTCTTCGCTCGACGGCGACGAGAGAGGCGGGAGAAGGGAGACGAAGAGACACTGGAGTGACTTGTCACGAGGCAGCATCGAGGCAGACGTCCAGGGGGCTGAACGCGAGAGCGTCAAGAAAGAGGAGAAAGCCGAGGCGCAAGGCGATTGGAGCTGGAGACCGGCAACACCCCATGGGCTAGTCAAGGTTGCCGTCCTCGAGCTCGACGATCGCATGCAAGGAATTGGAGGTAGTGGTCTCTCGTCTCTCGACTTTGGCCTCGCGGACTCTTCGCCATTCGCAGCCGTTCCCCGTCAGCACATTCTCTTCTTCTACCTCGCCTCGGAGCCTCGCGTTGAAAACGACCTTTCCACTTTCTTCCCGACGCAAAAGCTCCCTGTGCCCCGCACGAAGCCGCCGCGTTCCTCGCGTGATGGAGAGAACAAGGACGCCTTTGTGTCTGGCGAACGAGAGAGCCGGCGCAGACCGGCGGGCGAGGAGACAGCGAGAGAGAAGAGCGAGATGCGGAAGCGGCCAAGAGAGAAGAGCGAAAGGAGGCAGTTCGCCTTCCTCGGGGCCTTCATGGTCGACGGACTCGCCAGAGGAGCCGTAGGCCGCCCTGTCGTCCAGCGCGTTGCTGGACCCGCCCAAGTGCCTCTGCATGCGACCGGCGTGGACGTCGCGGAAATTGAGAAGGTCGAACCTTGCGAAATTTCCATGATGAGTAGGCGAGCGAATGCGCAAGATGCGTTTGAAGTAGATCTAAACGCTAGGGGGATAACTGCAATGATTTGAAGACGACGTTCTTCGTCGGACTGTGCATGCAAACGGGACACCGATGGCATGTGCTTCAAGTTTCGCTCTTGTGTTTCATCTCGTCCGTACATCGGCTGCATGCATTGGCTAGGCGCGCTCACGAGATGGGGCACCGCAGGTGTCTGTGAACGGCTAAGATGAAACCGAGCATTCGGTGTACAGACAGAGAGTGTTGAATGGCTGAGGCGCAGAGAAGCAAGCGAACCGAGGTAGATCGGAGACAAGGGAAGGAAGGGAGACACTTGAGAGAAGCAAGAAGTCGCTGTAGATGAAAAGGAGCAGCGGGACAGGCAGATGTGTATATCGAAATTCGGACGTTACAGGTGTGAGACGTCGTCCACGTTTCACTGGGTGTCATAACGCGTTCTCTGTTTCGTGCGTCGATCGAAGGAGGAATACAAAAAGGCGGTTGTCTTTTTGTCTTTGTCTCCTCCAGTGTCTAGATCTTTCTCGACCTGTTATCAACTACACCATTTTGAAGGTGTCTCTCTCCTCCTCCCCTCCGTCCGCTCCTCAGCTTGTATTTTTCGCAGTCCTCACACGGCGAGCAATCCTCTTTCTGTTTGTGTCTCTTCAGCGTCCTTCCTGACAGTTTCGTCGTCATCTGCGGTTCCCCCTGTCCCCTCCGGTGTGGTGTTGGGGGCGCCGGTGGCCGGGGGCCTGCCCCTGTGTGGAGCGAGCGCAGCGCTTCCGCCGCTTGTGGGGGCGAGGCAGCAGCAGCAGATTTGGTCTACGCAACGTCGCTCTGGGGTGTCTTCTGTCTCTGCGATGGCCGGCAACCTGGTGTGGGGCGAGTTGACGGGTCTCCTCGCGTCCGCCATTCCCTCCTGTCGGCTGACCTTGCGGACAGGCGCAAACGACCAAGTAGAGCTCCTGCTCTCGCCTTTGGTTCTCTGCTGCCCGGAGCCGCCTGCTCCCTCGAAGACGAATCCCGAGCCGGGCGCCGGTGAAGCTGAAGGCGGCAGGGGGGGCGAAGCCGTGATGGGGCCCTGTCTCCGCTATGCGTTGCGGTGTCTGTCCTCGGTCTCTCGGCGATTCCTCCCTGTGGCTGCACCCGCCTCGTTGGAGGCCTTGTGGCTCAGGCGGCGGAGCCTTCTGCGGCCTCTGGCGGGCCTCGCCCCGGCTCCATCTGCACTGTGGCTTCTTCCTCTTCAGCAAACGCTAAGGGGAAAGGATGCCGGCTATTCGCCCCCGTCACTGACGACTTTGTGTAAACAAGTTGCACCTCAGAGGACCCTCGACAGCTCCGGCGGGGGTTGGGAGGGAGATGAGGAACCTTCCCTGAGGTTGCAACAGAACGAGGGAGCGCATGCGTCGACGTTCACTTCTTCGGAAGGTGCGGACATCAACGCTTCTCTCGCGGTGTCCCCGCGCCCGAGTCCCGCCCCTGGCGGAGACTCCGCAGAGGAGACAGCGATGAAATCTTCTTTCTCGCGGTCGGCCTCGCGGGCCTCTGCATGTGCGGGGTCTCCTTCCCTGATGTCGCTGGCGGTACTCCCCGAGTTCAACGTCGCGGCAGGCATCGTGGGGACGGATGAAGCCGGGGAGCCCAGCGGACCCGTGTACCTCTGGCATTACAGCGACATGCTTGCAGGCCGACCACCGGTGTGTTGTCTCCAGTCTCGCCTCAGCGGCGATGGTCGCGTTCGATCCAAGCCCGGACACAGTCTCAGAGGCGAGGGGCGAAGGCGCGCGGAGGCCTCGAGACGGGAAAGGCTCCTGCCCCCGATGCAGCAGGTCTCCTGGGTTCCGGCCTCGTCCCTCGCCCTGTTTCAGCGCGCATGCGCCGGCGCTCGCGTCGACGTTCAAAGCGCGGGGGGACCCGCCCTCGAGGAGACGCCTGAAGGCCCGCTTCGCCTTCCTGGAGACGCGGGAGAGAGAAGCAAGGACACAGAAGAGGCACTCGCCCGCCCGGACATGGTCAGCGGTCACTTGCCTGTCCTCTTGTGTGTCGCCGCGGAGGCGATTCGCGAAGGAGAGTGCATGCGCACAAAAACGAGACGCCGGCCTCTGGTGTATGCATTTGAGGTTGACCTCCTTCATGCGCTCTTTGGCATTCGCCAGGTGTCTCTCGCCGTCGCTCCTTCCATGTCGCCACTTGTTCCGTCCCTGTCTCCATTTGAGGCCCCTGTCTCCGCGCGGTCTCCCTGCCGCCCCGCCGCGGGGCGCCGAGATCCTTTCTGCTCGTTCGCTCGCGTTGTCGCCTCTCAAGTCGTGGAGTTGCCTGTGACCTTCGTCGCACGAACAGTCCAGTCCCGTCTGCTGCTTCTGCTTCTGGTCGAAACGGTAGAGAGTCTCCGCCCGCATGCGTCCAGTTTGGAGAAAGAGGTGGAACCTGCGGATCTTGACCCTCTGGCGCGCGGCTCGACGCAGCCGCGCCCGTCTTCGTCGCTCTCTTACTCTCTTCTTCTCTTTGGGCTCGGCCCCCATTTGTGTCTCATCAATCCCAAGGCTACAATCGCTCGAGGAGAGCATAAGCGAGAGGAGGCTCTTTCGCGGAGTGCTCCTGAAGATATCTTTCCGTCTCAACCAGGATCCTCGCCTGCCTCCGTAGATTCGTTTGTGAGACGCCAGGCAGGGGTGCTTGGCTCTGAGCTCCTTGGAGTCTGGCCTGCCCTCAGTCCGCTGGAGGCGCATGCGACATGGGGTGAGGCCGGTGAGCCGCTCCTCGATGCGTGCGTTGTGTCATCCTCAGCTCTCCTACTCGCCTCGCCGCTCTTCTTCCACGAGCCTGCTGGGGTGTTTCTGCCATCCGTCAACTCGTCGCCTGTCCGCGGCATCTCCCGTCTCCGCCATCAACTGCCTTCTCAGTCTGTCTCGGGGGCCGCTAATCCTGCACTCTTCTCTGGTGGCGGAGTGTGTTTTCTTTTCCTTCTTCGCCTTGTCGCCCCTGTCCCTTCGAGCGGGGCTGAGGCTCTCCCCGCTGTCCCTTCAAACGGTGACAGTGAGGCCCTGCGAGGATTCGGGCGCGATCTTGGCCCCTGCTCTCTCTCGCAGCTGTCTCTTTTCGCGGTCGCCTCGGTCCCTCAACGCCGGCGGGTCACGGCCCTCGCCCTCGCCCCAGACACTCTCGCTGTGGGGACAGGACCCGCCCCCTCAAGGCCTTTCAGGCGAGAGCGGGAAGCGGCCGTCGGGGGCGTCGAACCGGAGGCCCCCCTCGCGTTTGTCTATTCTCTTCGTGGGCTTCCGCTGGTTGTCCCCTGCGCCTCCGAGGCGGGCGTGCGAACGGCAGCTCTCTCTTTCCTCTCCAGTCTTGCTGTGTCCTCCGGGCGCCCGCAGGCTCCCGTTGCAGAGCCCCAGTCGTCTCCAAGCAACGCCCCAGAGCACTCCGTCCTCTCGGATCTGGCCCAAAGCTTCGCATGCGCCCAGGCGTCCGGCGTTGGGGCTGCCAGCCTCGCCCCGACTAGGAGAGACGCGCCGTCTCCGGTGTCTCCTGCCGCAGGCTCTTCGCCCGTAGAGACATGCGCCCTGGGCCTCGAGCGGGTCCTCGCGGCCGTGGCGGCGGCGCCCCACTTGAAGCCGGAGACGGCGCTGCCCCTCGTTAGACTCGGGGGGGCGCCGCTCGGACAGCTTGCATCTGGAGCGGCAACTGGAGGACCTCGGCAGGCCTCGGCGTCCAGGTGTTCAGGCCCAAAGCCGGCATGTCACCGCGCGCCTCCGAGAATCGATGGGAAGAGTCGGGAAGCCCCGAATCCGTCTGCAAGCTTCACCTCCGCGTACGGGCGACTTCGTACCTGGCGCCGGGGCCAGGGGACCCTGGCGGTGCCGCCGGCGGAGACAGGAGACAACAGAGGCCCGAACGAAGGACACCGGGCGAGAGACCGAGCAGAGACAGCTGTTTCCGTTGCCGGTCCCGGTCTGGAGCCGTCCTCCGGAGACATGTCCTCTGCGGGCAGCGGACAGGCGGATTTCGCGTCTCATCGCGTTTGTCGTATGGGGCTCTGTCGCCTCCCAGGCGCGACGACGGGTCTGCTCGTGAAGACAGTGAGATGCAGGCCTGCTCGCGGAGACAGAGTGATGTCTCCGGACGATGCTTGCAGCTGCGTGTATCTGTTTGTTTCAGTCCCAGCGCAGGCAGGTCAGAGTCGCTTCGGAAGTCGATTCCGTCTGCCGGCTGCACAGTCTGCCCCGCACATCTGGCTCCGGCTCCTGCCCCTCCCGCCGGAGAACTGTCTCCCCACACCGCAGCTCCAGGCCTTTTACCGGCACCCTCTCGTCGCCGGTTTGCGAGACGCGTGGTGGGGCCCTGAGGCATCTGCGACTCTCTTCGCCTTCCTGGCACTGCCGCCCGCCACCTGCTTGGGAGGCTTCGCAACCTCGCATCTGGGCGACGAGACAGGGAACACCTCAGAAGCCTCGGGCGCGACGACCCCGCTGCCCCATCATACCTCTGGCGCACCTAGTCCCCTCGTCTTGAGCCGCCAGGCGTCGACTGAGGCTCTTCTCTCTCCGGGCCTCTTCTCCGGACTGCCGGACGAGCTCCGGGCGCGACCTGACTCAACGCAGGCTCTTCTCGCCAGCCCTGTGCCCGGCCTCGTGCAGAGATTCTCCCTCCACACCCTCTTGCCTCTTCTTCTTCCCGTCGCCGCCTTCCCATGGGCGCCCCTCACAGGGGCCCCGGCTGGCCCGCGAGGCCCTGAGGAGCCCCACCGCTCGCGCCTCTCTCCGGGTGTTTCCGAGAGGCCCTCCGTCCAGGTGAACCCGACGAACGCTGCAGCCGCAACCGTCGCCTCAGTCGCTTCGGCCTCTGAAAGCCACACAACGCTTGCGCTCTGCCAACAACGCGAGCAGTGGGAGATCGAACGGCGGATGCTCCAAGTCGTAGCGGCGCCCTTGCTCCTCCCTTACCACCCCTCGGTCCTCGGGGCCCTCTTCTCCAGCGGTTTCGTCGGCTCTGTCAAGTGGATTCTCGGAACCCTGCTCAGGTGTCTCCGAGCCGCCGGGCTGGCCCGCGGAGACAAAACGGACTCCAGCGGCGTTCGCGTTAGAGGCCTGGAGACGTCGGCGTCCTTGGAGACAACGCGGCTTCTGGGGGGCTTCATTGAGCCCAAAGAGTCGCGAGTCAGCGAGGCGGAGTCCGAGGGTCTCTGGGACGCTGCGGCGCCCGATGAAACAGATGCAGGAGACCCTCGTGTAGGTGCGCTTTCGAAAGAGCTGGGAGGTGCAGACGCCGTCTGCGGGTGTCCAAATCGCGGCAGCTGGAACAGTGGAAATGCCAAATCTGCCAACGACCTCTGCGGCTGCTGCTGCGTCCTCGAGTCCCTGCTCCAAACCTCCATGATGTGCTTGTCTGGAGTTTTTCTTCAGCTCGCAGCTGAAGAGCAGGACCGCGTGGCGGCGCGGGCCGCTCGAGGGCTCCAGAGCAACGCCAAGGGTCCCTCGAAAGACTCGCGAAGTTCGCGTAGAGACGGAGCCGCCTGGGAGGGACCTGGGGCCTCGCTCGCATCCTCCTCGGAAGCCGCAGTGGGGTCCGGAGATCTCAGGGGGACACAGGTCCCCGCCCAGCGAAGGCAGGGCCTTTTCGAAACCCTGCTGACGCGGTGTGGGGTGGCCGGAAGAGGCGAGACCGCAGGACCGATCGCCTCAGACGGGCGCGAGCTCAGCTGCCCCAGGGCGGACAGCGAGCACTTAGGTGTCTCTTCAGAAAGAGACGATTTGTTCGCAGGGTTGGCCTCGGGAGCTCGCGCGTTTGAAACGCCGAGGCCGAAGGTCGGCGAGAGAGCCGCGGACTTGTTTGCGGCCTCGCCGGGCCTCGACGAGGATCCCTTCGACGTCTCCGATATCCTTGGGCTCCGGAAAAAGGGAGTGGATGTCTTCGGAGCGAACGCCTTGGGGACTTCGACGCGCTGCGACCAGCCGACGCAAAGTCAGGCTCCTCCTTGCCCTTCATCTTCTCTTTCGTGTCTCTCTGCTTCCTCGCCTGCGTCTCTGGACCCCGTCACGGTCGGCCTGACGCCCGCCGACTACAAGCTTCTTCTGCTACTCCTCGCCCAGGATCTACCGGGCCTGCGTCTGTCTCCCCTGGAGCAGAGACAGCTGTGGGGTTTCGTCGCGGCGCTCAGGAACCTCGAGCTGGGCCAGAGCGACCGCGGGGAGAAACCTGTTTCCTCTCTCGTCGAGGACTTCCCTCAGGTCGCCGCAGCCGTCTTCGAAGCCGCGGGCGCCGCCTCAGACGCCATTGCCCTCTCAGGGGCCTGCGGCCGGGCGCGAGGAGGCCTTTCTGTCCCTGCCGACGCGCTCTTGACAACTGGCTCTGCGATGCAGCTGGAGGCCGGGGGGAACCTCCGGCCGAAGGAAGAAAAGGCGACGAGAAGTGGATGGGGCTTTGAGGAGGAACAGGCGGCGCGTCTCGCGGGGAACGCACTCCGCAGTTGGGCGCTGCGGGGGTCGACAGCGGCCACAGACGGCAAAAGAAGATCCGGCGAAATGGGCAAGGAGGCCTGTCTTGCGAGAGCCAGACTCGGACTTCTTCAGGTGGTAAGGCTGAGCGAGCAAGACAGACGATTGGTTCGGGGGGGACCCGCAGAAGCAGAGAAAAGAAGAGAGACAAGAGAAACGCGAGTTCTTGATAAAGCAGAGGCAGCGCGTCTTGAAATGAAGGCGACGCCCAGGAGGCTCCAACTCCAGAGAAGTCCCGAGATTCAGTTGGTGCTCGTCTCATGTGTTTTGTCGCGGGAGTGGCCATGCTCTGTCTCTTTTTCGGGCACCCTGGGGGCCCAGGATTTTGTGTCTCAAACGTCTCCATCGTCTCTGCCTGTCTCGTTCTCTCTGCATTCGAGCCGTCCGAATTCCGCGACATCCTTCGCTCGACAAAAAAATACTTAGATGCTCGTTGCACGTAACCAGTCGTGCTGGGAGAAGTTAACTCTTGCGAAAGGAAACATATACATACACATGTGTCTCTCACTTGAGCTTTTTTCGTCGAGTATAGACCACCATTTGGACTTGAAATGTCGATCTTGTCTTGGTTTTCCTCAGTTCCAAGTTCTGCTGTATTTCCCGTGGCCGTGCAAAGTGGATCGAGGATGGTTACGTTGTGCAGAAAAGACAACAGAGCAAAAGGTGGAAGTGACAACGTTGGAGATATAAATGTTCATGAGCTGTCTCGGGGGAGTGTCTCGACGGTATTCGCGTGAACTCTCTAGTGTTCGGCCCCGGTTTCTTCACTTTCGCGCATGTTCCTTCTTGTCCGTGTCTCCGGTTCCTGCAGGAGCCGGAAGCAGACCTGCCGAGATCTGGGAGTCAGGCCCCACCACAGCAGCCTAGCAGTCCTGTTGTCTCCTCGTCTCTCTTGAGCAGCGAAGATCTTTGCTGGTGCGTCCATGCTGACGGCGAAGAGGCGATGCTGGCTGAGGCGGTTGCCAGCGCCCGGCAAGCACCCGGTGCCCAAGGGAAGCTACTGTGGCCTCACATCAAAAAAGTAGGTTTCGGTCGGGGCCATGCAAACAACGAACTGACGCATATCCTCTGTCCGTCCTCTGTTCTCTCATCTCTCCTCGCTCTTGTCTTCTTCTTTCTATCCTCCTTCTCTCTACTTTTCTGTGTCTTCTCTCTGTGCTGTCTCCTTTCTCTTCTTTCTTCCTCTCTCTTCTTGTCGCGGCTTCTCTTCGCTCTCCCTTTTCTCTCTCCTGTCCCTCTCTTTCTTGTCTCTCTTCTCTTCCTCTCTCTTGAGAGGCATGCAAAGTGCGACTTTGACATGTTCTCTGTACCCCCCCGAGGCAGGGTCGGAGGTTCTTCTCGGACGGTTGGGCGCCACGCATTCACGATCTTTCATTTCTTCTTCCTTAGAAATATCTTTCCTCAGTGATTGTTTTCTGTCCTCTTCCTGGTTCTGAAGCTTTTTGGATCGGGCCGTAAGCTGTGGAAACTTCTCAGCCTCGAACTGTTTTAGCACATCGGTTCGTCTCTTTTCCCTACAAAAGACACGATTTTACTCGACACGAAAAAAGGAATCTGTGAGCGTTCGTTGTCCGTCTTTGAAAAACGAACTCGAAACTCTTGCACTCTCTCCCCATTGTTGAATTTCAACTTCCTACAACATTCAGCGTATTCCGTATCGGTTATGGTGTAGGCACGCATGCGTTTTCCGAAACGGTCGTCGCGTGTCTCCGCCTTCTCTGTCCGGACTGTTGCCCAATGCACTTTGTGAGCGGAAGTTCGAAGTTGCGAATGTTCAACTCCGCATCACATGGGGCGGTCCCTCGACTCTGGGAGACGGCGCAGATCCTTTCTGTGTCTCTCGTGCGCGGTCACTTCGCCGCGTACGATTTCCTGTCGCCTTCGAGCTTTCGTTATCCTCTCAGAGACTGGAAATGCATCGAAGCCTTCATGATGCCGACCAGGGTCTCTCCATACACATCTCTGCGTTTGAGTGGAGAGATCGCAAGGGTGTAGCTGGAGTCCCGAGTCGCCTACGCAGTCTCCATGTTTGCTTTGTGTTCCTCTCGCACTCGGGGGATCCGACGAGAAAGCGGTCTTGCTCTTCTTGTGATGTTTCCCTTTTCAGCGCGGCGTCGGCTTCTGGCTACGGAACCCAACGCAGGTCAAGGCCCTCGCAGACTTGCTTCTCAAGGACGCCACCGTTCTCGCGGCTGCGGAGACTGCCGCGCAGCAGGGCCCTTTTGGAGCCCAAGGCGGTCGCAACGGAGACAGGGGCGCGGGCGTCGCTTCGGGCCTGGCGTTCCAGACGGCCGAGGCGAGAGGCGGGGCCGAAGACAGACCCGGCGGACACTCAAAGGCGAGTCATCCCTTTCTCCACCAGGACTCCGCGGCGCTCTGGTCCGTCGCGAGCGCCAGATTAAATTTCATAAAGGCGGCCTATAAACAGCAAAAAAACCTCAAGGTGAGACAACGCGGTGGTGGGCAGCGATCCCAACGAACTTGGGTGTGTGTGCCCTCTCCCTGGGGACCTATTCCGAGTCGCATGTTCTTCAGAGTCTCTGTTTCTTAGATCTTCGATCTGAGAGACACCCTTCTGGATCGCGGCTCAGCTGTGCAGAGCCCATACAAGCCGTAACCAGTACCACTGCTGTCGTAGGATCTTGACACTGCATGCCCTGAGTAAGAAGGGAACAGGCAAGGCTAAGGTACAAAGAGGACACCATCTCCTCCGGATAGGGCCGGGCTGGAAGAGAGAAATCGACTGTCGGAGATGTCCACTTTCGATAGAAGAAACGGTGACTGAAACAAGAGATAACTCTCTGGAGAGACGCCATTCGTTGATGCATACCTACAGATGTCTCTTTACACGCACATAGGCATACTGAAGTTCACACAAATGCACAAACATCTCCTCATATATATATATACATATATATGAATACATGTTCTCTCTCGATTGCAGGTCGTCGAGTTTCTATCACGTGATTTCAGTGACCCTCGGTCGCAGGCTGCAGCGGAGAAGAATGCCTACAAGCTCGTCCAGCAGAGGCGGTACCATCTAGCTCTCGCCTTCTTCATCCTGGCGCGGCAGATTCGAGTGAGCTTCTTCGCATGCAATTCGCCTTTTTCTGAGTGTCTACGCGTGTGCGACGTCCACGCTCGCGACACTCAGTTCACCTGCTTTCACTTTTGTTTAGACATCGTCTCTTTCTCTCTGCTGGAGACTCCCCTGTTTTCTTTCTGCTCCTGGGGGCCCCCGACTGGATGTGGTGGAGAAAGGTGCAGGAGTGGAGAGTCATCACTTTTCTTTTCTCTGTTCTCTTCTCTGCTTTCGCTGTCCGGCCAACATTGTCTGAACCACAACTTCTGAATACAGATCTCCCCGCCGTGTCGACCTTGCTGGACTTTGTGTCCCTGACGACTGCTTTCGTATGTTCCGCTCCTCTGCCCGTAGTGTGTGTGCCTCTGGAGTAAGACCATAATCTTTCTCACCGTCGCTCGTTCTCTTTCCGTCACCCCTTTCTGACGTTTCCTTGACCTGCTTGCCTTCTGTTCCTTTACCTTCTCGCGTCGCGCCTTCCCTCTCTCTGAGAGTCGACCTGTCACTACCTAGATGATGCTTCGTCAGCAATTCGTGAGTCGAAACCGTAGTCGGTAGGTGGGTGGTTTGTAAAAAAAGAGAGATGGTCTTCTTGACTCCTCAAGCTGACACTCTTCCGCAAGATGCATACACTCACTATGGTGGATGGCTGGAACCTCGTTTATTTCTCCTCGTTTCTCTCCTTTGTCCCTCCCTCTCTCTGCTCTTTGCCTCTGCAGGAAGTCTGCGACCTCTGTTGTCGCCAACTGCAAGACGTTCAGCTCGCTCTTTTCCTGTGCCGCCTGACAGATGCAACGCAGCGCCCGTGTGGGCCGCCTCTTGGCGCAGACTCTTTTTCCAGTGCGTCTGCGTTTCCTCCTCCCACAGACGCAAGCAGCCGACAGTCGCCAAGTTCCCTTACCTCGGCCGGAGCAGGCTGCGCGCCGCCGTCACCTGGGAGCCTCCCGGTCGCCTGCGGGACTCTATGCCCGTCGGCGTCTCCGCCTCCGCTCTCGTCTCCGACCCTCGGCGCGGAGTCGCCGGGCGGTGCGCTGTCTCCGTCAAGTGTCACCTCGAGTCCCGCCGCCGAGTACCGGCGGGTGTTGATTCTCCGCCTCGCGCCTCTCGCCGCGGCTGCGGGAGACGTTTGGCTGCTTCACCTTGCCTTCTGGCTCGCGGGGGACCACGGGGCAGCCTTCTTTGTGCTCCTGCCGCCCCACTTGCCTCCGGCGTCTTTCTCTCGCCTCGCACCTCTCACTCAGCCGCATGCGCAAATCGCGACCTGTTGCCCGACAGAGGGGGGGCGCAGGGCGAATTCTCGCGGCTGCGCGAGTCCCGACCACACCTGGAACTGGCGCTCTGAGCACAGCGACCTCTCGACGTTGACGCCGTTTGACCCGAGGCCCTTCTTCTTCTCCCCACACTCCTCACGCGCCTCATGTCTGTCTCCATCTCTCTCCTCTCTCGTTTCCGCGTCCGGCTCCGCCAGGGCCTCCCTCATCACGCATGCCGAGGCCAGTCTGTCTCGCCTTCAAGGCGCCCCCACAGGGTTCTTTTCCTGGGCCGGCACAGATGCGTCGGACACCGCCAGTCTGCATGAAGACGCCGACCGTTTTGACGGCGGCGCCCTGAGGCACTCTGCGTTGTCTCTAAGTCTTGTGGCCTTCCGCAGCGTCGTCCAAAACGCTTTGCCGATTCAGCGACTTCGCGTCCAGCTCGAGGAGCAACACACGCAGCTCCAACTCGCCCGGGAACTGCATGCGCAGCTCAGGGCCCAGAGCCCACTGGCGCGCGCTCTGGGCTCAGCGGTGAGCGTCGTGTGCGGACCTCGGGAAGACACCGGGACTGGGGACGGTCACTCCCCCGGGGACGACCAGAGCCGGACCTTGTCGTTTGGCTCTTTGCCGTCGCGAGGCTCTCTGTCGAATCAGCCACCCTTTCACTTTCTCCACCACAGCAGCGCCTCTACGCTCGCGGGCTTCTCCGACACGACGCGTGGGGACTCCGAGGTCGGGGGTGGGGCTCTGGGGCGCCGGGGAGAGAGCGGCTGGGTGGACTCCGCCGTTGACTGGGGCGCAGACGGAGACTCTGACCGCGAAGGCAGAGAAACAGGAGACACTGCTTCCGCGGGGACCTCCCGGCGCAGGCCAGGTGGCTCGGGAGGACCAGAGGGAGAACAGAGAATCGCTTTTGGAGGCGAAGGGTCTCGCGACTCGCCGCAGCTGCAGTCACACTCAGATGCAACGCAGGGATCCGCCGTCGGGCTCGGACCGCTTGGGGCTCCGAGTCCGAGGCCTCCAGGAGACAGAGAGAGACGCGCTGTGCCCGCTTCCCCAGGGACGTCGGCTGGCTCGATCGAGGCGCGCGGGGCTTCTGGAGGCGCGACGCCGACCGAGCCCGCGGGTGTGGGGGAGTCGTCGGGTGCGGAAGCGTCAGGAGTGGCTCGCGGCGTGGAGTTGGCGGAGTCTGCTGTTTTCGGAGAAGCGGTTCTGTGGGCCCTCAAGAATCCTGCGGCGGCTGCCATGTGCGAACTCTACCTCCTCACACTCGCCTACCTCCACCGGGGCGAGGCGTTTCTCGCCGCGGTCGCAGCCACGAGGTTCCTAGCTCTCGCTCGCCGAGCGGATTTAGACGAGAGGCAAGAAGGCGAAAAGAGCAGTGGCCTGTCGCACGCACCAGGAGAAGAACATGCTGTCTCCTCGAGAGGCGAGACTGGTCTGGGTCGCTCCTGTGGAGACAGTGGAGACTTTGCGAGCACACAAGTCGCCAGGGGAGGCCCCACAGCGCAGGCTGCCTTCGAGCTTTTGTTTGCTTCCTGGGCTCCATGTCTCACTGTGAACAGATCTTTGCCTTCTTCAGAAGCGGCGATGCAAATCCGGCTCCCGCTCCCAGAGAGTCTCTTTGAGGTCAAAGCCGGGGAGTCCTGCCCGTCCCCTCAACTGTCTGCTACGCTCGCTGCGCTGACTGGCCTGAATGCAGGCACTCTGCTTCTTCTTCCGGAGTCGCCCTTTGCGTCTCTCCTAAGTCTGCCTGTTGCATCTGGGGTCTCCGAAAAGGTGGCTCCAAACTGTCTCCACTGCGGTGTCTCCGAGGCCGCGTCCTCCCCCCAAGCTGTCTCCCTCAGTCTCCCCGACACCGTCGCCTCTTGTTTCGTCGCCTTTCTAGACCGGATGTGTGGGGCGGCTGGATGTCGCCTCGTCCTCAACAAGACCCTTCTGGCCTCGAGCTCTCTCAGCGCCGCCGCCGCCCGCAAGAGCGCCACAGCCTTCCCCTTCAGTCCCCACTGTCCCTCCTGTCGCCCGCGGATCTTCGCGAACGCAGAGGCGGCTTCGCTCGCGGGTCTCACAGAGCCGTCTGAGTCTCCTTCCGCCCCTTCAGTCGCTGCGCCGCCTATGCCGTCAGCCGGGGAGACTGGGGCCCTCAGTGCGCCTGTCTCATCAGCCTTCCACCAAAACGCGCAAGGTACTGTCCCGAGTCCGATTCGCGCCCTAGGTCTCCTGGAGTCCATCGCCGCGCAACTGCTGCTGTGGTCCGACAGACGGCGCCGCATGACCCTGTCCCCGGGGGTGTCTGGAGACAGGGACCCGCTGGCCCTGGGGGCATGCAGCTGCGCGGAGAGACGCCTCCTCCAGGCGATTCAGGCAGCCGGAAAACTCGGGGGTGGCCGGCGCCTCGCAGCCGTCGCCGCGGATGCCATGGCGTGGGCCGCAGGTGTGGGGCCTGTCGCAGCGGCCATGCGAGAGCAGCGGCTGTGGCACCGCCTCCTTCGGGCTCCAGAGACAGCCGCAGGCCCTGGGGTGCCCCAAGGCGCGGATGGGCCTTCAGGATCAGGAGCTGTTAGCAGCCCTCCCTCGGAGACACGGGTCTTCTCGTCGTCCACACGCGACTCTCCGGTGCTTGGCTGGGCTGAGGCCTCAGCTCTCGGCGGCAGGCTTCCAACCTTCTTCGAAGAAGACACGCAGCACTTGGCCTCGAACTGCTTCCTCGCCGCGCTTCGGGCCGCGGCTCTGGGACGCCGCGCCGCAGCCGCGCGCAGATGCGAAAGAGCCCTAGGCGCCGGCGCGGCCACAGGCGGACCGAGCGGACTCGCCGTGAGCAGGCGGGGGCGCAAGGCGGCGTGGCGCCTCGCCCGCTTCTGCGCTGCGGGATGGGTCCGCAGCGAGGCCCTTCTCAACCTGAGTTGGCGCAGAGAGGTTCGGACTCTGTTGCAAGTGCCTGCAGACGAATTTGGCGCGGCAAGGTATGCGTATGCGCCGGGTCTGCGAGGCGGGGAGTCTTCAGAGACTCCAGTTGTGGGAGAACGAAGGACAACGCGAGAGACCTTCATGCGAGGGGCTCTGGGCGTCCTCGCGAAGGAACTGATTGCGACCTTCGACGCTCCCGAGCGACAGCTCTTCGATTCCCTCGCGCTCTTTTGTTGCACGGCGACAGCCGCGGCAGAGCTCGACGTCTCGCTGTCCTCGGAGGGCTCGCTTCCAACCAGCGTTCAAGGCGGGAGACATGAGGGGGCGCGCTCGTTCGTCTGCGGAGCTTGCACAGATCTGGGGGAGGACCCACCGTCGGTTTCTTCTGCGTTGAGGCCCTCCTCGGCGGTCCTCTCGCTTGAGCAGCTGGAACGCCTCTTCCATCTTGCAGTCGTAGCCCTCGCCTGCGTGTCTCTCTGTCTCTCCGCGGCGTTTCCTTTCCTCTCGCTCTTCTTCTCGCTTCACCCCAGCACACACACCGGCGCGCAGCTTGCGCCCTCGGCTATCAGCGACGACCTGGGGCTCACGCCGAACAGTGCCCCGAAGCAGGAGACAGGAGGTGCAGAAGACCGCCCCCGCGCCTCCTCCACGGAGACAGCGACCGGGGAACTAAGACCCGGGCTCCGTCCGGCCGACGAGATCAAAGGCGCCGGTCTTGTCTCCCCTCCGGAGACCTCGAGGCCGGGGGCCAGTGCGGAGACGCGCCTTCGAGCCAGAGACGGTTTTGGAGCCCCAGGAGGCCCCCACGATCCCGAGGCGCTTGGCGAAGACGCCGCGCGGGATGTGCGGCCGTTCCACCCCCTACGGACCGTGCTTCATGTTGCGGTGTACCTGCACTTCATTCTCATGCAACCGGAGAGATCCACGTGGCGAGTGGAGCTCCGGAGACACCTCAGAGACTTCCTCTGGCCTCGCCTGCTGCTGGGCTCCGTCGCAGAGTCGAGTGAGCAGGCTGCGGGCGACGCCGGAGAAGAGGGGAGGAGCGGCGCATGCGAGGCGGATCGGGACCGCTCGGCGAGAAGCCGTGGGCCTAGGGCGGAAGGCCCTCGTGGCGGAAAGGCGAATTTCTTTCCGGCCTCCTCCAGTTTACTCCAGTGCCTCGCGACGTGCTTGAGTGTGAAAGTCTTCGAGTTCCTTCTCGATGCGCTCCGAGCAGTCGACCGCGAAGCCCTGCGTCTTCTCCACTTTCTCCAGCTTCTCTCGCTCGTCGCCTCTGCAAGTGCCGCTGCGGGTGACACGGAAGCGGAACAAGAACAGAGCGTCGGCGTGAACGGCGAGGCGGCAGAGGCCCCGTCTCCCCGGTCCTCTTCCACGTCTGCGGGGCGCCTGTCGCGCAGCGTCTCAGGTCTGGAGGCCGACGGCTTCGCCACAGCTGGTTGCCGGATCTCCGCGCATGCGCTGCGTCTGCAAGAGCGGCAGATTGACCTTCTCCGGGGCTGGATAGATCGTCTCTGTTTTTCTCTTTCTTCGTTCCTCTGCACGCATCTGCGCCCGCTCCTGACGCGCGCAGCGCCTCTCGCGGCTTCGCTTCTTCTCCCGCTTCTCTGCTGCACAGACCCGGCGGGTGGCGGTGCCAGGACTCCCGAATTCGACCGCTCCTCTTTTCTGGGCACCTCTCTCGGCACCGCGACGAAAAGCGCCAAAGCTTCTCTTCTCTGTGGCTCGATCTCCGAGCTCCTTGGCCCAGAGGCTTCTCAGCTGTGGATTCTCCTCGGCTGCACGAACCGCCTTCAGTGGCTCTTCAGCCAGCTGCCCTTTCTCCCGCTGCCGCAGCCCGCTCCGCCGTCTGCGCAGCCTAGTTCTGGCCTCGGAGCGCCGCCTTCCGGTGGAGCGCAAGGCGCGCCGAAGAACTCCGCGGGCCTTCCGGCCCCGGCAGGGCCCGTTGGCATCCCGGCAGGGAGAGGGGCGCTCCAGAAGCTGTCTGCGGGAGTTGCGGAGCGCGCGGCTCGGGCCGCGGCTCTTCCGGGCAGCCTCGCAGAAGCGCGAAGCTCGAGAGAGGGCGCTGGGCACCGGGCACTGGGCGACGGAGGTTCCGTCGGGGGGTTCGGGGCGCGCGCTGGAAAGAAGGCCGGCGGCGAGTCGTGGTCGCGCCTGCAGCTTCAGGAGCAACTTGTGAGGGCGGGGATTCCACATTTGCTTCTCGGGGACCGACCCCAGGCTCCCCAGAGACAGAGTGGGCTGGGGTGGCCGCTGTCGCGTCTCCAACAGCAGCTCTTGGCCGAGCTTCCGTCTCTGCGCGTTGCCGACGAGCTGGTGGTTTCTGGGGCCTTTCCGGGGGTACCATGTGTCCTGGGGGGCCTGTTTCCTCCGGGAAAGATTTGCAGCATCGCGGCATCGAGATCTTCTGTGAACGCTCTCGATGCATTGCGGAAGGCGTACGACCATCACCTCCCCTCTTTCCTCACCCCGCAAGCTGTCGCGCTTCTTCTCGCAGAGGCTGCCGGCATGCCGTGCCATCACCGAGAAGACGCCTTGCGTGTCTCCGCGACGTCCCTGTCTCTGTCTGCCCCCTGGTGGAGCTCGCCGTGCTGCGCGGTGCCGCTCTGCGCCGTCCTGGGGCCCGTGACGGCGGCATGCAGCGGCACCAGCCACAGACGATACTTCCTTCCCGCTGGGGCCTCGATGAGCACTGACCTCGCGATAGGTGTGGGTCCGCTCGAGGGCCTTTCGGCCCCTGGAGCTGCGCCCCGTTTGGCGAGCAACTACGTTCTGCGTACTGTCCGCATCCCGCCCTCGCTCTTGGGTGCCTCTCCCTCTGGAGGCGACACATGCACTGCCTCTCTCCTCTACGGAGCCGCCGCCGCAGTCCACGCCACGGCGGCCGCCACGGCCGCTGTCGCTGCAACAGCTGAGGAGCGCAGCGCGCACCTTGTCTCTCGGAAACAGGCTGCGTCTGCTTCGCCGCCAGAGAGGGTTGTCGACTTAAGGACCAAAAACCGGGCGTCTGTCCCCGACGCGGAGGCCGCGAGCAAGCGCCAGACCTCCCCCCGGCCGCTGCCTCCGGGCTCGCCGGTGCCTTCAGATCCCTCAGCTGTCCAGCCTGAGAGCCCACCGCCGCAGTCGAGAGCGCAGAGTGCGGGTCCATCTGACCTTGAAGCTACAGGCGTTGGAAACAGACGTTCAGAGGGGGAGAGTCGCTCTTCACGGAGAGACCGTGCAGAGGCCTTGCGAGCAGAGGCCCGCTGGCTTCTCTCACTCAGCGCCCCGCAAGTCAGCGAGGCAGGGGGCCCAGGCGGGGCCTTCGTGGGAATCGCCCCTCTGCGCCGTGCGACAGTGAACAGCTCGCAGCATCTCCAGAGGCGTCTCGGGCGCGTACAGGGGCCTCCCCAGCTCCGGCGCGGGGTATCGGGGCCCAAGCTGTCGACGCACGGGTGTTTTGATGCGAATTTCGACAGTCTGCTGAAGACCTCTGGTCTCCTGAGTGCGAGCTGGTCGGAGGGATCTGTGCTGCTTTCTGTCTGGTTTGGGTACCTCTTGACGAGAGACACTTCCCTCTTCGCGTACGCCCAAGTGGACCGGATGAGCGCGGCGATGCGACTCCTCGCTGCCGCGGCTGCGGCGGACGTCTCCGCGCCCCCCGAGGAAGGCGTTGGAAGCCGAGGAGGCGCGGCGAAGCCCGGAGGACCGTCTGGAGCCTCAGGGGCCGGAAAAGCGGTTTCCACGCACCCGCTGTCTCCCACGGGCGCCGACCCCCCGGGAAGCATTGGTGCTGCTGTGGCGGGACACGGCTTTTCGGCAGCCCCGTCGTTGGAGCCGACTTTTCCTTATCAGGCCTTTCCCAGTTTGTCTGTTCTCCGGTCTCGCTTCTCCTTCACAGGGGCTGTGGGCGCACATCCGTTCCTGCCGATCTTCGCCGCGGCGCTCCAGGCTGTCGAGGTCCAGTCTAGCCCTGCGACCGCCTTCGCGGCGATCCTCCGGCCGTTTGGAGCTCACGCGCGGAGTCTCCCGAAGGGCTCGCCCGCGGCGCTTCCGGCGACAACTCGCATGGATGGGCCCTCGGGGGCAGAGTCGAGAGACGCCGGTTCAAGTGCCGTGAAGGCCGACGCAGCAGCGCGACACGCAGGGCCGCGAGCTGGAGGCGAGTGCGGAGACAGTGATGTGGCTCGCGTCGCCCCATCATCTGGGGCAACTCAGTTTCGAGCCGCAGCCGAGAGCGCGCGTGCGGGGGCCGTGGGACCTGGGGAGAAAGGGGCCCGTTTGACCGCGGACTCCCGTTCGGCCTCTTTCGCAGGTGCCTGTGGCCATCCTCGCGAAGACCTTGACTCGGAGACAGGAAAGGCAGCGGGTTCCGACGAGAGGCGCCAGATGCCGCAGGCGCTGGCAGTGCGTGAAGAGGTCGCCGCCTTGTCTGTCTCGGACCGCGGCGAAGGAAGTTTCTCTTTCGACGTCGGGCCTCCGACAGAGACTGGAAAGGAGACAGGCGCAAAGGGGCGAGCCGGAGCTCCAAGCCCCGGCGCCACTGGCGCCAGGGTCGGGGGGTCCGACTCGAGCGCGTTGGTCCCCTCGACCGTCGGAGGAGCGACCACACGCGGCCATCCCCAGGAGGTGCGGCTCCAGAGTTTCGGGCGCATCACAGCAGTGGTGTGGAGCGAGTCCGGAGACAGTCTCTTTCTGGCGGACTCCAACGGCTGGGTTCGGGTCTTCGGCCTTCTTCGCGGGCCCCTGATGCCCCCCTCCGCCGCCGTCGCGGTTGCGGCAGCCGCGGCAGATCCTGACACTGCGGCTCGCCTAGGGATCTCCACGCACCTTCCTCGGCACCACCATCACCACAGAAAGCCCAGTTCCGGCCTCAAAGAAGGCATGCTGGCGGCGGCGCTGCAGCAGGTCTCTCGCCCGACAGTCGCCTGGAGAGCTCACGTGTCGACGGCGGAAGTCATTCCACTCTTCGGGTGCGGTTCCTGGCTGCTCACTCGAGGTGTGGGCCTCTTCCCGCATGCCCTTCGCCATGATCCCGTCCTGGTTGAAGGGCGTCCCTTCTCTGTGGGCGCGTCTCTGGAGCCGGCAGGCCCGAGGCCTTGTGGCACAGGAGGCGCGACCTCGGAGACTGGAGAGCCGGATCCGAACTTCTTCTACCGCAGGGGACGAGGCCGCGAAGGCGCCGGTCGGGGCGACGGGCGCCGGAGTGTCTCCGTCGGCAACAACGCGGACGGGGACGGGGACGACGAAGACCCTGCATTGGGATTCGAGGAAAGCGGAGCCCTTCGGAGCGAGTGGCTCCCGACCCACGCGAAACCTCCGATGCGGGTGTCCGTTCAAGCTCTCAATGCCAGCGTAAACAGTCCAGACAGCGGGGGTTTGGGCGCAGGGCGAGGCGGTCGCGCCGCGACGCCTCCGGGGCGCATGCGAGCGTCTGCAGTCGATGACCAGCTGTCTGCGCAGCCAGAGGCAGTTCCCTACAGTCCGCGCGATGACCGCGGCGACAGTGGAGACGAGCTGAGGCGGCGACAACGCAGTCGGCCTGACTCCGACAAGCGTGGAGGAGCGAAGACGGGGGGCCATTACCACCATCCTTTCTCGATTTTTCGCCGAGGTCGAGGCAAGGGCTGCTGCGAGGCGGCGGCCGCAGCAGCTGCCGGCGGAGGTTTGGGTCGGATGCGGAGCGCGTGTCTCCCGGCGCGGAGACGGGAGTCTGTGTCGGTGACGACTGAGACCGAGAAAGATGGCGCCGAGGACGCCCCTTTGGGTCCGAAGCGAAGGCGGTCTTTTCGCATGCTTCCGAACGCAGCTCGCCGCTTCAGGGGCGCCGACGTGATCGCAAAGATTCACTCGCGACTCCTCCAGTACCAGAGCCAGCTGCAGTTGCGTCACGGCGGCTCTCAGTTCCTCTCTCGCCGGAACAGCCAGCGAGACGGGGGGCTTGGGGCAGGAAAGGGGCGCACCCAAGGCGGCGCCGAGGCGAAGGGCCCCGCTCTCTTCGAGCACCCAGTCTCCGGACCTCTCACTAGGGGACGGATAGGCGCCGAGGGCTTGGGTCTCTCTGGGGACTGCGCTCTGTACAGCGAGGGCGACGGACCTGAAGAGGAGAATGCGGATTCCGGCCCCCTCGCCGCGGCGTTGCCCCTGCAGCAGTGGACGTCGGCGCTGTTCGGGTTCGGAGGCCCCGAGGTATCGGACGACGAGACCTCGCAGAGTGGAAAGGAGCGAGTTTTGGACAAGACCATCAAGCAGATGCCTCAAATCGCGGGACCCTGCATCTGTGTCTGGGACTTGTGGGACATGACGGAAGGCGGGGGGCCGCGCCTCGACTGCGTCATCACCTGTGACGACCTCCTTCTTTCGCGGATTCAACAGCACCTGGCGGGCGTCGGGGGGGCTCCAGGCCCGCTCGGCTCCCGCGCCTCCAAGCGCGGCAAGAAGAGCAAGAAGCAGGTACACACCTCGGATGATACGCGCAGCAGAGACACCTGGGAAGTCGTCCCCACCCACACGCCCACGTGCATGTGCGTCGCGGTCCTCCAGGACGGCCCCGCGCTCTGTGGCTGCTGCGGAGCTGCATGCAGTGGAGGGTGTGGATGCGCGCCTGTGGGGGTTCAGCGGGAGCGCGATGGCGGGGCGAGAAACAGTGAAAGAGGGACCGACGCGCGCGCCTCTCGACGCCACACTGTCTGCGCCGGAGGGAGCAGCTGTCGGTGCTGCAGCTGGTGCTGTGGGTCGGTGCGGTGCGTGGTGTACGGAGACACAGACGGCTCCGTGCATGCAGTCGATTTGGCTGCTCAGGAGGAAGTTCACCGGTGGCGAGCGCATCCGTCTGCCGTGGCCGCGTGTTCGGTGTCTAGGCCCGCCGCGGCTTGTCCCTCGCACTCAACAGTCCCCGGTTCCTGGCTCATAACGGCGGCAGCCGCCTCTGCTGCAGACGCGACTTTCCGCTGCTGGAGTCTCTCCGCGCTGGCCGGAGGCGCGCCCTTTCTCCTCTACGAATTCACCTCCCCAGGTCACATTCCCCTTCCTCTCAGGGACGCCGGCCGCGCGCCGCGACCGCCCGTGACAGTCGCAGGCTCTGCCTTGTTCAGCAGTTGGCGGGGCGAGCTGGGACCCGCTCCAGGTGTGCTGGTAGGCGATGGTGGCTGCTCTCCAGAAGAACGAAGAAGCGTCGAGCACCCGGGAGTCTGGGGCGAGGCGGAGCGACTCGGAGTGCCGCGGCAGCCGCCGCAGTCCGTCTCGCCTTTCTCGCCGTTCGCCCCCTCGTCCGCTAACGCACTTGTCCGCCTTCTCGGGGGAGACGCAAAGGAGACGAAAGAAAATACGCCCGCGCATGCAGAAGAGAGCGTGTCCATGTTACAAGTCGTCAGTCCTGGTGGCATTCTCACGGTCCGCCACGATGGCACTGCTCTTTTAAATCGCCTGTAAGCACAAAAGTGGATGTGTGGTGGAGGGAGCCGCAGTGCGGGGGGAGGTTTGGGGGTTCGATGTGATGGGCAGCGTGGGTTTTGACAGGCGTGTGATGTCAGTCGATGACAAATTGCAGTTCTCTGCTACAGAATGTTCGTTAATATGGACATTTTTGAACGTCAGTTCTCTGCTACACTTGTAGCCGGACCACACAGCTAGCGTTCTATGAAGAGAGACGAGGTGCTGGGTTTGGGGAAAGGGTTGCGGGACGGAGAGCCCGAGAAAAGCGTCGGCACTACTTCTGAGTAATCGGGGGTAGCCTCGTTACGCTTCTGGTGCGACTGGCGCTGTCTTTGGAACTAATGAATCACCAGTGCCTAAATGTGCAGTTTCGGTGCACGGTAGCAGTCCCGATCCTCTGGAAATGGAACACAGCGACCGCACCCTATTACTATAGCCCACGGACATTTTGTCTGTGAGGAAAAGGTTGAGGATGTCTTGCGATGACGGAACATCATGCAGTCGAAATTCGCAGTCTGAGGTGATAGTTGCCAACACACTTTGGGTCTACATGACGCAAGAGAATTGCAGGTTCCGAGTCGCGCCTTTGTGCTCAGACTGCACCACTAATGCAGAAACGCCGCTACATCCCGATAGATAGGCAAAAAAACCACGTTCGTGGGTTTCTGCGAAACGGAAGGCGAGGTGACGTGGCCGCAGGGGTCAATAGATCGACGTGTGCACGACAATCGAGAGAAATTGGCTATATGCCGGAGACGTTGATACACAAACCAAGGGTGGAAATCGACCGCAAACCGCAGCAGCGGAGAGGTTCCACAAGATTGGCAAAAACTGCAAATGGACCGTGTGGTGAACAGTTGAAAAGGGAAAGGCTGCTCGTCAGCGAATGCCCTGTCACCGCCAAACACTCTTACATGCCGTTTCTTTGAAGCATTTGCAGTAACAAGTAACACTCTGCTAGGTGCTGCTCTCCTGTTACTGCCTGCGTTCGCGACCCCTGAGGAGTCGCGAAGACGGAGTTGGTTGTGGACTTCATCTGTCCAAGATTGCTTGAAACCATGCCTCGCACGTAACGACTCCCCGTTTCCCTGCTTGTGCTCTTTCCCATATGAACAGAAACAGTGAAAATATCAACTTTGGAGTGTGCTGCTGGAGCTTTAAGGCGTACTAGATAACGCAGTGAAAGTAGAGATTCTCGACTGTGGTGCTGGAACTCGGTATCGTATAAGCTAGCTCAATGGAACTACGCACTATGAATTACCCTAGTGAAACGTGTTGCCGTATCAGGTTACAGAGTGAAAGTAGCGACGCTGCAGGCGCCATCTACGTCTCCGATACAGCACTAGCGGCACATAAGGTTCAAGACAGCCTCAACAAACGGTCTTTTTTCTTCCCTCCCTCTTCCTACGAGTGGCAACATTAATCCATATAATGCGCCTAGAGCATCGTTGATGGAAAATAACCACGATGTCGTACGATTTTGAAATCTAACACTTTTAGCTGTCTTAAGCAGATGCATGTGGTTGAGCAAATTAATTTGACTCATTCGATCCCCGCGGAAGGCAAGTTCCCGGCTGCGTGGTGCTGAGAGACATTCATTTGAGGGAGTATCTCCGGGTCGAGAGAACTTCTCGAAAATCTCTGTCACTCATTTGTTGTTCAGTTCGACTCCTAACACATGACCAGTTTAGGATCGTTGTGGTGTTCCTTACAATCGGTTTAATCATTGAGTGGAGCCGACAAGAGCGAACGGACGCGTCCTTCCTGCCCTACCGCTTGTCTGCGTTCTCAGTAGCGGAATAACGCAAAAAAGTGAAAGGCTGGAAGGTCATCCTTTCCACTTGTTTGTCAGCTGCCTTTCGTGGTACTGTACAAATATCGGAAGCAGTTTTGCATCACTGAAGAGTTCTGTGCCGTTTCTATAGGGTCGCAGCAAACTACCGGTGCCCTCTGGATGCCGCAGTACACTACTCACGTTGTCAGTTGAATTTAAAGCCGACGAATGACAGAGACAGGACTACAGCCAAAAATGCCTCATAGTATTGGTCCTCAACAACTCTGTGGCACTGAATGCTGTCCTGAATTTACCAGTGACAATTCTAGATCACCTAGTGTGACTAAGGCTATCTAGCATCGTGTATCGGAAGAGAAATACCAAAAGCTGATCGAGCCGAGTGAGCTGAGGGTTTTTTGCGTGTTCTCAAATCAAAAGTGAGTCGGTCGCGAAAATCCGCAAGGAACTGGTGGAGCAAGTGTGCATCTGATCGCCTGCATGACAGACCAGCGGGGCGGCTTCCTGCGTTTCTTAGTAAAAACTCTGTGTTAGAAAAAGCACGGTTTTAGCACTTCTGATCTTGAGGCTTGGAAAAGTCTGCAACGTCGACGAACAGACTAACCTCGTGTGTGTACGCGACTTTAATCCGTCCAAGTGCACCTGTCTTCGAAAACAATTTTCTTCACCGAGCGGTTTACATACCCGAGTCTTGAGGTCATCGGTCACAGGATCCAACAGGAGGAACAATTATCCCCAGAGCTCCTCTGCTTTGCACACGTAAAGCGGTAAGGCAGGGGCGGGGGTTGGAGCTGGGTCTGGCGCTGACCACGACACCACAATTCCGTCAAAAATCCACGTCGGTTATCCGCTTTTCTGGAATGTTTTTTCGACTAGAGGCAAGGAAGCAGACCTCGTTCTCGAGAGTCTTGAAACCAATGCATCTCACGAACGCGGCACCGGCCAACACGGGGGTGGAGAGGACCCCCCTCCCCGTTTTTTGTGTGAGAAACGCATGCATGCGTGGACGGAAACAAGTCACCGAGAGAACAACTGTGCAAGAGTGTGCAAAGGAGGGAGGCTGTTCGGTCTGGAATAGGCAAGAAAGGTGCTCTCTGCAGAGGCCACTGCTTTTCCTCTTAGGAAACGTTGCGGTGTATGTTTTCTCTGAGAAACAGAACTGTGTCAAAACGGACGGGACACAGGCAATTGTCTGCGGCGTTTTCCTCCTCTTTCTTCCACCTCGACTCCCAGTCCTCGGGTGTCCTGCCTCTGTCCGCTTTCTCTTTCCTGGGTTTTCTGCGACTTCAAGAGTGAAAAGCCACACAAAATGGCACTCGCAATCTTCGGCGACCGTCAGAGCGGGCAAGACGTCCGTACCGCCAATGGTAAGTCTAGGATGTGTGATGCGTGTCTCCCGACCCGGTCTTCCCCACCAGAGGCTTTTCTCCTCTTCGTTTTTTCTCGCAAAAATTGTCTTCACACCTTCAGAGTCCTTCCAGTCGTGGCTTTGCCGACTGACGGGACCATTCAGACGCGGAATTCTTCTTTCCTTTCACAGAACCGCAACGGTTCTCGTCCTTGACTGCTACCACACTCCAGAATGCTGTCTCTTCTGTTGGAACGAGCTTCTCAGTCTCGCCGTCCAGACAGGCAGTTGACCCATGGCTCTTCCTGCAACACTTAGCGACGAAGTTTCCTCGTCTCCGGGTATTTCCAAGTTTCGATGCGACCTCGTGCCTTCTTTCCTAACGCGTTTCTCCCCAAATCCGAGAGGTTTCTGGGGAAGAAGGTGCATAGCGAGCAGACACAACGCGCCGAGGAGGAGGCAGCATCGAAGAGGCACCGCGTTTCGAGACAAAGTTACGATCGGCCTCACTGGAATTTACCAGCGAAGCCGTTCTCTCCCACGACGGCAAACGTTTCCGTTTCTTGCAAGGGGACGACTGTGGCAACCTGTGCTTTCGGGTGTCTTTGTCTGCCTGTTGCTCTCGAAATGCGTCGCTCTGCCTTTTTGCAGCGCAAGTACTGGCACAATCGCGGCCGTGTCTCCGCATACATTCGAATTCTCGCCGCGACGTCTGCGGTCTCGGAGAGGGCGAGAGGGTTTTGTCTCGAAGTCTGGTCATCCTGAGGCGGTGACTGCTCGGTCTTTCTTCGCTTCGAAACTCTGCGAGATAGATTCTCTTTCCAGCCGGGAGGATCGCCCGCGTCTCTGTGGGTTTCAGCGACTAAAAGAGACTAAAAGAGTCACGGAAAAAAGATGAGTGGAGCGCGACGCTCTCCGGGGACAGTCTCCCGGGTGTTTGGACACCCTGTCGCGGTGTGCTGCTGTGCCTCTGCTCTGCAGCGGCGGCGGTGCAGTCGATCGCGAACATTCTGCGGTCGTCTCTCGGCCCCCAGGGGCTAGACAAGATGCTCGTGGACGACATCGGAGACATGACGATTACGAACGATGGTGCGACGATTCTCAAGCAACTCGAGGTGCAGCACCCTGCAGCGAAAGTTCTTGTTGAACTTTCCGATCTCCAGGTAAACGCGTGCATCTCTGGCATGGCGCGTCGATGCGACTGAGACACATGCAGTTCTCCATCGCGAGGCGGGTGGAGAGAGAAACCGAGAACGCCTATCTTCTCGTGGATGATCCAGCTTTCCCTGGGGGCAACAGGTCTGGCGATGAGTCAAAACGCGTTGTCTCCATCCGTTGCGGAGAGGAGTCTGAAGGGATGCCACAACTTCTGGTCCTTCGAGCGCCTTTCCTTTTTAGCGCAAAGAGACACTGGCCGCGGCTCTGGGCCGGCGTGCCTTTGTGTGTTGATGAAACGCGAGTCCGCAGCGGCAAGCGAGTGTAACGATATGCTCCTGAAGTCCACGACGGAGGGAACGCTTTTTCTTTCGCCTTGGTCTTTTCTCAGGACAAAGAGGTGGGCGACGGCACCACCTCCGTCGTCCTCCTCGCCGCCGAGTTCCTTCGAGTCGGAAATCAACTCGTGAAAGAGGGCGTTCACCCCACTGCTGTCATTGCAGGCTTCAAACTTGCAATGAAGGTAAGGGCCGATGAGATTCGTCGAGAGTCGGAAAACAACGAACGTAGAGACAGGAAAGAAATTTTAAACTCTGAGACGTCTCCGCGCACATGCAGGCGCTGTCCAAACGCGTAGTCATAGTGCCGTGTAGGTCTACAGCAGGCATATGCACATACGCATATATATGTATATATATACATATATATATTTATGTACATACATACTTGAATGGGTGTATGTATATGTGTGTGTAAAACATGCATCGATGTACATATTTGTGCGTAGGACAGTGGCAGTGCATGCGGTTCTTCTGAACGTCTCTTCTCCGCGCCTCTTCTTTTGTTTAGCTGCTCTTCTGTCTTCGGTCTCTCTTTGGACGGGTCCGTGGGTTTTCCCTGAACTGTCGGGATCTCTGTGCGACGGTTAAGAGCTTTCTGCGCGAGGGTGTTCGATCCCCGAGCGCGATCGAAGAACAAGCTGGCTTCCTTGGAGTTGGGCGAGGCGCCATTTTTCGTCTCACTCAGTTGACGGAGCGCAGTTCCCTGGTCTCTGTTCACTCGAAGTGGAAGCTGTGTTAACCGCGTGGAATCCAGTGTGCAAAGGGCGGAATACAACGTCGCAGGTTGCTGTTTCGGAAGAAGCTGCGCAAATTCAAAAGGGAGAGTGCTCTATAAAAGGGGAGGTAAAGATCACTGGAAACGCCGCTTCGAAAGTCTCACAGTGCGACCATTCCAAAGCGAATGCCATACCGTCGGTGTGGAGCGCGCAGAGAAGGGAAGGCGTATCCTGTGTGCACAGGCGGCCGTGGGTGTCTGCCGTGTCTGCATGCAGGAAAGCGTTAAATTTATTCAAGAGCATTTGACATCTCGCGTTGATGCCAACAACAGAGAGGTGCTCATGAACGTCGCAACAACGACCATCAGCTCGAAGCTCATCGGAACAGAGACAGCCCACTTCGCGGATCTTGTTGTTCGTGCTATTCTCTCCGTCAAGATGGTAAACATGTCTTGCTGCCTCTATGTTTCGGACTCACCACGATTGCAGAGTCACTGAAGATACGCGCGTTTCTGCAGCAGGGTCGGCGCAGCGTGTCTCGGTATATTCTATGCGTCGCCTGTCTTCTAAGCCTTTGAGATCCTACGAATGACGAGAAGCATCTGCTTTGTGCTTCTGTCAGCTTGGACGACCCGATTGTCGTGCCTCTCCACGCCTGCATTTTTCGTCTCTGTTTTCGTTGTCTCCTTGGTCCCCCCTTTCTCAGTGCCTTCGCTTGTCTCCGAGTTGTTTTCAGGCTGACTTCCATTTTCTTTGCATCCTATATGTTTCGTAGATCACCGAAAGAGGAGACGTCAAGTACCCTGTCAGCTCGATCAACATCATCAAGACCCACGGCAAATCGATGCGCGAATCGAGTCTCGTGGAAGGCTACGCACTGAAAGCGGGTCGCGCAGCACAAGGTGAGAAGAGAAAAAACTTGCTCGTCTCGTTCGGAGGCCAGACATCGCGAGATACAGGACTTCGAGTGTGTCTGTTGCTTGACTTGACTCCCCAGAATGATGCAAAGTAACGGCAGACGCTGCCGAGCTGTGTGTGCGTGTGTATGGATAAGCGTCGGTACATTCGAGCTCAAGAATAGAGAACGGGTGCAAGATACGCAGAGAAGAACAACCTGACAGTACAGAGCAGTTTTCCGTGATTCAGAAAGTTCAGACGCAGCATTCGACACGCTTCACTGTCATTTAAAGAAACTGAAGGTATTCTTCCTCCTTCTCTTCCCGTACAAATGAGGAACAGGGGTGCTGTGTGCGACTCAACTCCTTTCAAAGTAGAACGCACAGAACCACCGAGTAGACGTTCATCCATTAAACTGTCTCGAGGGTGCATGGAGTCACAAAATTCTGCATTTGCATGCAGATCTAACAAATCGTTGTTCGTCCACCTGATGGAGAAAGTGACACTGCGTGCGCCAGTGTTTAGTCGCGTCTCAGCATGAATGTTCGTAACATTTTTTTCTTGGGTGTATATACTTCGAGTTGGACTCGTGGTTTCCCGACAACACATGGAGGGAAACGAGGTTGCTCGAAACCAAACATGTAAACGCTCAAACGTCCGATCTCGCTCTCTTGTCAGTTTTTCTATTTTCTCTCTCTTGCAGGCATGCCCCAGTGCGTGAAGAACGCCAAGGTCGCCCTGCTCGACTTCAACCTTCGGCAGCATCGCATGCAACTCGGCGTCCAGATTCAGGTTGACAACCCCGAGGAACTGGAAAAGATCCGGCAAAAGTAAGTTCCCTTTCTTCCTCCCAAGACCTCTTACAACTTTGTTCTCGTCTCGGCAACCGCAAATACGACGAGAGCCCCGGTGTTCTGGTCTCTTTTTTGCCTGCGAGGCTGTTTGTTATAGAAAGAAGAAACGGCTTGTGCTTTTCATTCTCATTCGAGAACATGCAAGAATGTATATATTTGTATATATGTGTACCTATTTTTTGGGCTAGAAACAGCAAACCTCGCAAGGCCCTCATAGTTACACAACACGCGATATTTCCCTTCGTTAGAAGAGTCTTGCTCCCAGCTTTCCTTGCATGGAGTTTGACTCTGAAAACGGCAGGTCGACTCGCGCGCCTCGTCTCTTGTCTCGCATCTTCAATGTGTGGCTGCAAGAATGCTTTTCGAAAACGGGAGTCTGTTTCTCCACCCAGACGTACGGCCGTTCTCTCGGAAACTGCCTTACAAAGAACGACAAAAACGATCTCACAGACCCGTTGTTCGCAACAACTCAAAGCAGGATCAACGAGTTGTCGCACGGCATGATTCGCTTGCATCGAAATAGTGTCAAAGTTACTCGTTTCGCCATCGCTCGCTCGTACAGAAGGGCGTTTCGCATCCGAGGGCGGGGTACATGGAAAGGAATGGATCCTGCACGAAAGCGACTTTGAAATGTTGTTGGAGCTGCAACGGGTCTCGCCTGCTGCGGTGATTTTTGTAGAGAGAAGGACATCACGGCGGCGAAGATTCAGAAGATCCTTGCATCAGGAGCAAACGTCATCTTGACAACCCAGGGCATCGACGATATGGCCATGAAGTACTTCGTCGAGGCGGGGGCCATTGCCGTCCGCCGTGTTGACAGAAAAGACCTTCGCAGAATCGCCAAAATCACAGAAGGTAACAGCGACGCTCTCAAGTGTCGATTCTTCGTCAGGGGATCTTCCTCACATTCACCTCGCATTTCCGCCGTCGCAAAGGCGGTGGTGTGTGTGCATTCCAAGAAATATGCATTGAGTTACGTACGTCTCTCTGCATTGTGTTGCTCAAGATATATATATATATATATGCATGTGTCTGTATGCACGTCTCCACAGGAATATATATATATATATATATATATATATATATATATATATATATGTATACATTTAGGTGCAAGAGATAAATGTGTATAAATTCAAGTATGGATACGGAGGCTGATGCCACACCTCAGCGCGTTGAGTTCACGAGTTGTACGGAGGCCATGCGGCAAGGTCGAAGGCGCTCTTGGAAGACCTTTTTCATTGAGGACCATGCGCTTCATCGTAGGGTGTTGAGAGCGCGTTTGATTCCGAGTGTGCAGTGGATCTTTCTTCGTTTTCTGGCTGCAACTCGCAACTTGAATGCGTCTCAAATCTGTAGTGAGTTCTGTCTGTCTTTCGTTTGCATGTTTGGCCAGGCACTGTGGTGCTCACGATGGCTACTCTGGACGGAGACGAGAAGTTCGACGCTTCCTGTCTTGGCACTTGCGAAGAAGTTTACGAGGAGCGCATTGGCGACTGGGATCACCTTATGTTTAAAGGGTGCAAAGGTGGAAAGGCTGCGACAGTCATTCTTCGTGTAGGTCGGGTGTCAGGACACCACCTTGTACGAGTTAGGTCGAAATAAGAGGCCGGGAAGTTCGCGTCCAGCCTGGAGGACCGAATGTCTTAGAAACAGAAACGAACGGGCTTCGATGGCGGAGGGGAACCAACCGTACGGAATCGCGTAGCGTGACTCGACGCCGACTTTCAAAAGTCACACACGACTCGCCTTTGGAATTCGAGATAGACTGCTCGTTTCTCCCATCTTTTCGCTAGCTTTCCTGCGGCAAACTGGTCCTCTCTGCATCGCAGATCGAGTGTGGAGACGGGTGGTGTATGTTCCAACTTTAGGTAATCGGTGACTGAGCTTTCACGCAAATGGGAATATCGGAGGACCGCGAATCGAACACGGCGAGCTGTCTGCAGCGCTCCAATGGGGACGTTGAGGGTGTTTGTCTCTCGCCGCGGTCGTCTGACACCGAGCTAGCGTTTCTCCTGGTCCGCAAGGCGTAACCGAACGCATGCAGGGCCCCAGTCAGACACTAACCGAAGCTCGACTTCTTGTTAAACACCGTAAACGGCTTTGGAACGTGGACACCAAAGACATGAGACGCTCACGCGTGTTCATCCGCGTTCTTTCAGTTCAGTTCTGTGTCGTAAACGTGGATTGCAGTTTCTCTGCGTGGACTGCTTTCAGGGAGCAAACGAGTACATGCTGGACGAGGTCGACCGTTCTGTCCACGACGCCCTTTGCGCCGTATCTCGAGCTCTGGAGTACACGCACGTGTGTCCGGGCGGCGGCGCAGTGGAGACGTCGCTTTCTGTGTATTTAGAGAACTTTGCCCGGACGCTTGGGTCCCGAGAGCAGCTAGCCATCGCAGCGTTTGCAGAGGCTCTGCTGATCATTCCAAAGACCCTCGCGGTGAACGCCGCTCTCGATGCCACAGAGCTCGTCGCCAGGCTCCGCGCCGTGCATGCAAAGGCTCAGGGGCAGTTGCTTGACGCGGCTGGGAACGGGGACGAGGAACTCAAGTGGCATGGCTTAGATCTAACTTCAGGGAAAACGAGGAACAACATGGCTGCTGGAGTTATCGAGGCTGCTGTGAGCAAGACGAAGGCACTGCGCTTTGCTACAGAAGCAGCCGTTACCATTCTACGGATCGATGACTTAATAAAAATCGCCCCCGAACCCGAACGGGGCCAACAGGATGACTAGAGTAAACTCTACAAAATGATGGTAGAAAAGCGAACAAAAGGACTAGAGAACCGCACGCGGGACTTGGGGAGATAACTGACATGTGTGCGCTTCCCGACACGTTCTCGCGAACTTTTTGTATTGCGAGGAAAAAGTCCGTCGGTTCTGTTGACTGTTTCCACCAGGAAGCAGCGGGAGATCGTGTCCACTGGCACCTTTGTTTTCGACGCACGCGCGTGGACTCGTGCTTCGCTCTCGACTGCCGAGTCACTCGGTTTTTCTTCCCGGTTTGTTTTCCAGCTTCGCTGCTTCCGCTTCTCTCTGAACGACACAACGGTGTAGGGTAGTTCACACCGAAGAAGTGCCGCTGCCTCGATTCCTAGCTCCGTACCATTTCAAGGACGCAAACTGATCGTTATCATGTGAGTCGCCTGTCTACTCTTTGCGCATTCTTGGCTGTACTCTATTTTCTTACATGGTTCGTGAAAAACTGTTCTCCGAACTCAACTGTTCGCTGCGAAAAAGAACATCGAAACAAAACTCCAAACTTCGAAAACGTATAGATACTTCTCTATATATCTATCTATCTATCTATATATATATATATATATATAGATATAGATATAGATATATAAATATATGCATATAGCGCTACACTTTCTGCTTGAGACATTTGTGGAAGCGATGCGGGGCCATCAACGTATCGTGTCGTTGGAATCGGGTGCATGAGGAAGCATGGTCGAGCCTCGCCACATAATGCTCAATTTGGGCATTAGAGTGATACGTGTAATCATCGGAAGTGCAAAGAAGCCGCTGCAACTAAGAACCGGGGTTTCGTCGTTACTGTACACCTTTTTCGGGGGGGCGTATCGTCGAGTCGGACGGCTGGTTGAGATCTTTAAGGCCTTTGCTTACCACATCCAAGTTCTACTGTTAGCATCGTGTCGAGAACAGTTACCATAGATTTAATATACGTCTATTTTGAGTACATGCAGTATTGACTCGGTACACTTCAAATCTAAATTTATACTGTCACCCTGTAGTATCGTGCGGCTGCTTTGCCCTGCATTCGTTCTGAAAGTTTCGCTTTTGGGAGTGGCGCCCCTTGACGACATTTTGCGCTTTATATGACGGGAATACTAATGCATCACTTCCTTTTAACAGCGCACTATATCCTACAGCACACCATTCAAACAAGAGACCTCTGGATAGAGGTGAGGGTCGGGGAGACTTTGCAATTCATTCACCGGTAAGAATAGGTCAACACGAACATGATACCAGTACGGATAAAAAACAAAGTCAATCGGGTTTAATCTTCTGTGCAAGACACCCGATGGTGGCAGCTGGAACACGGAAGTTAAAGGGATTGTTCGAATACTTCTGCGTCCAGGCTTCCAATTGACTAACGAATGGCTCGAGTAGTTGGAACCTTGACGCATATTTGGAACCGTGACGCAGAGGCGGATGAGAAGAACTACGCAATGCTCTTTCTGCTCTTCGGCCTACGCCGTTCGAGTGTAGGTTCCAAGAAACTCTTCTAGCATCCTTGTTGTCCACACAATATATGCGAGCAAACAGTGCTTGGCATGTCTTGTGTGGGAAGGAACGTTTCTACGGCGTTGCAACTCCCGAGTTTTCGAAGCTGGACTCAACTGGAGTTCCTTCTATCCCAATCAGACAGGCGAGTTCTTGACGCCACTTGTTAAGTTTCCTGTTTCTTTCTTGAAAGGCGTTGTGTGTCGCCCGCTTCTCACCCTTGGCGGGACTTCGTCACATGCCACCAGAGTTGCTCTGAATCCACTGTTACAAAATCCCGGCACTTTCAACACGATTCTGCTCACGCTGGCGACGAGGTGGACCGACATGCCAGCCTGTTCGTTCCTTCCAAGGACAGCAGTCGTGCAGGCAGTGTACCAGCAAAACAAAACTCTTTACTGACGCTAAGATCTATGGATCAGTGGTCCTTTGCTTCCTCACACCGGGGACACGACGCTTTGTCAAGGGCGGAAAACTTCTCGAGCTTGTGAACGGTTGAGCGAAAGACTGGCTTCGTTGAACACGCAACACAGCAAAAGATCGCCTCTGACCCATAAAAGACAAGATAATCTGTAATACCAAGACCCATTTCGATGTTACATCAGGTATGCTACATCAGGCAAGTAAATATCCTTCAAGTAGCCCAGGTAACCCTCAGGGAAGGGTCGCGTGTTTCATCATCTCTTTAGCATCGACACTTTAGATGACGGAGAGAGCCTACAAGTCACAAAATAATTCTCGCATTTCGTGTGACTTGATGACGAAAAAGAAAAGCATCTCTGGTTACATCAAAACGAGAACAGAGCAGACGAAGAAAAATTTGTCCGAACCAGGAATCGAACCTGGGTTTACACGGCCACAACGTGTTGTCCTAACCTCTAGACGATTCGGACCGAAAGTCGGTGACGGACCAGTTGCCCTATCGTGTGAGATGCTATTCTGTCAGCCACACTCTTTCAAATTCATGCAAGAAATGGTGTACTTCTGCTTGCCTTCAGGTCTGAAAAAACTGTATGTTCGAATATCAATGCAAGCCGAAATGAGGTGGGGGGGATCTGCAGGTGGTGCACGCAACCGCTCTCTGCAGCACAGGATGCTGCAGCGCTACTGGCATGGGGCATGCCATTCGTTTTCGAGAATGTTGAAGTGCCTGCTCACAGGAGATTGCTTTGGAGAGAGAGTGAACTGTAGATACGGGAAAAGGAGTAATAGAGCAGTGGCATTCTAAAAACCTTTGGAGAGGCGGCAGCAATGGTACCCTCGAGAATGTGTGGAGACGGGCCGATAGTTCAGTTGGATAGAATGCCCGGCTACGGACCGGGTGGTCGTGGGTTCGAATCCTGCTCGGCCTACACTTTTTTCTGTGAAAAGACAGGGATTGCGTGAACTTTTGTTCGTTATGGTGACTGTCAGCTGGTGGTTTACTCCATGAAGTACCTTATTGTTCCCAAGTAAGGGTTTGGAAGCGAATCTGGACACAAGTCGTGGTCAGTCTAAATTTATACCTTGCTCTTTTCGTCTGTATGTGGATTATCGGGATCTTCACTTGGTTGTTTACTTGAGAAGAGTGCATTGTTTTCATGAACTTTCATTTCCTCTTCGACGAACGCGTTGCCGCTTCTTCCGCCCGTAATTGGGCCGATAGTTCAGTTGGATAGAATGCCCGGCTACGGACCGGGTGGTCGTGGGTTCGAATCCTGCTCGGCCTACACTTTTTCCTGTGCCTTCTTTTTAGGCTCGCTGTTGTTTATCAAGATCTCCAATTAACAGTCTGCTCCACATGTTTCTATCGCTCTAGTGGAAGTGTTCTCTTTGACTGATGCATGCCCACATCGTGGATGATCAAGACCCTTCAGCAAGCATAGCAAACACGCCGAGTGAGCACCAGTCCTATAATGCGGCCAGGTCGCGCTAGCGCGGTACCTTACAGTGAGTTACAGACAGTTACAATTTCTTTTTCTGGACATCACTGATGGAGCGCCACAAGTGTTCAG